>NC_092807.1:43151176-43308603 GCF_040954645.1 Diabrotica undecimpunctata | reverse complement strand
ATGTCACGTGGTTTGGATTGCCTAATGGACACTCGACAGGCGGGAAAAAGTACGCGCATCGTTTAGCGCAGGCCATATCGCCATATTGAAAACAGACCGACCGCTAGTGACGTAGTGACATCCGACTGGTATTAAGGTGACGTGTAGTGTAGTCATCAAGTCATCTGTCGTGATTTGTTTGTTTATTTCTGTGTCGTTTTATTTTTCGTTTAATTAAGTCTAAAAACAGTTCTTTTTAGAACTAAATTGTATTATCAAATTTCAACTTCGTATATTATATACGTAGGTATATATTAGTTATATTAGTTTTGTGGTTTAAAAGAGATATTTGTAATTTCATTATGCCTGGAGACCATTGTGCTGTGAACACTTGCAAAAATTCACGTTCGAAGACGGGAGGTACGTTTTTTACGTTTCCCAAGGATCCTCAAAGGTATGTATTTCTGTTTGTCAATATCCGTAACTAATAAACGTAAATTACAAGTTTAAATGATTTAAGACTGGTTCATTTTTGAAGAACCCTACTTTTTGCTGTACCTCTATAACTATTAAAATAATATTTGTGTACTTACTTTTGTATATATATATATATATATATATATATATATATATATATATATATATATATATATATATATATATATATAATATATTATTATATATAGAAATAATATTTCTATTTTGTTATGAAAGTTCATAAAACTCAAATTTGCTGAATTTTATAATCTATAATGATTAATTACTATTTAAATGGGATTATAATGATGATTATAAATAATAATAATAAATTATATAACTTCAGAACAATATAATGATTAAGTTTTTGCCTAGTAATATTTTTTATCCATTTTATCTAGTCAATTTTCAAATTTTTAAAATATATTTGTTTCAGGGCAGAAACCTGGGCACGAGCTGCTGGACGGGAGGATTTATATGTAAAGCTTCCAGCTTTTCATAAAAGTTATCAACTTTGTCATCTACATTTTGATGACAATTGTTTCTTAAATTATCTCCGTAACAGGCTTAAGCCTACTGCAGTTCCTACCATTTTTTCATGTATGCAGGGATCCTCAGACAATCACCGTGATCATTCATATTCAGTTTTAGGTAAGTCATTTTCTATTAGTGTTTTTTGGTAAATACTTATCTATTATTTTTAAAACTTCACTGTCCAAATGGTAATAGCTACGAAGAGTCTCCAAGTTCAATGTTATTTTAATATTAAATATCATGACCTACTCTTGAACCACATTTGAATCATGAATGGATTATATATAATCCATTTAGCATATTACCACGCTATTTGAATCATATGTGATTCATTGGACAGTGAAGTTTTAAATATGTTGGTTATCCCAAAAAGATATTTATTTTTAGTATCAGATATTAATGTTTCATTATAAGACATAAAGTGCAAAACGTTATTAAAACTAAAAGGAGGTAACAAAGTGAGGGAAAAAGTAACAGCTAACTTTATTTCTTGCAGATATCAATGTTTCTAGAAATGGGTGTTCAATGCAAGGTGGGGAAGAGTCTGTACAAGATCAAGTTTCAGGACCAGCAATTAATATTTTGCAGAATATTGTTATATCCAATGGTAAGTACTAAATATTTACTTCCAAAGGTATCAAGAGATTTCTATCCTGATAATGAATTATGTAAATAGTGCAACTTTTAATATTTTTTCAATTTTATTTATAAAACATGTGTATATAATCTTTTCTTCTTTTTATTTGTTTAGAGTTTTCTAAACTATTGAAACCTATGTTTCAATTTTAAATAGTGGTCCTTATGTTATTATATATCAAAGTTAAGAATGCTCTACAGGTTATACATGGTTATTTAGTCTGTTTGATCCACTCTATGTATAAACCTATTTTTTAAAAACAGTTAAAAATAAAAGTTGTTAAAAGTTATGTGAATTTTAATACTAGTAGTAAACATTCAGAGGATTCATTCATAACAAGTGATAGAATTAGCACTCTTTTTCTAAAAGAAATATACAATACATTATAACATTTCTAAATTGGACTTTTTTCTATTATTACAAGAGTATTGACTTATGTATAATACATTTTTTTCTGTTTACAGATAATGTAGACAAATCAACTCCACCACTGTCAGAATTTTCTCCAACATTGAGCACTCAAACACCTTTACTTCTATCTTCCCATACTCCAAGGAAGGAAGTTCTAAGATCAAAAGTAAAGGAATTGAGAAATGAAAATTATCGTTTGTCACAAAAAATAAATGAACTTGAGAATCAAGTTCTGATGCAAAAATCAGATGTTCTTAACTCATTGTCTGCAGAGGATTGTCAGCAGTTGATTTATAAATTGTGTCCAAAGGAACTTGCCGATTTTATAACAATACAGATTGCCCAGACAAACAAGAAACCACGAGGTCGCCGCTATTCAGATGCTTTTAAGCAAGAATGTCTAAAGATGTATTTTACGGGACCCAGGGTATATAAAACGAAATTAATGAAACTTTTTTATCTTCCTAATCCTCGCACATTAAGAAGGTACACTGAGGAAATCAAGATAAAACCTGGACTTAATGAAAATATAATTCAGATGATTACTCTTAAAGTGAGTAATTTTTCTGAACAAAATAAAATGTGTGTCTTATGCTTTGATGAAATGGCAATTAAGGCAAATTTATTATACAACCGAGGATCAGATGAAGTTGTTGGCATAGAAGATTTTGGAGCTGGTGAAAAATCAATTGTTCCTGCAGTAAGTGCTACTGTATTAATGGTGAGGGGTATAATGAACAATTGGAAGCAACCATTATGTTATTACCTGCATCATTCTTCATGTCCTGCAAAAAAATTGCAGGTGATTTTGACAGAGGCCATAAAGTCATTATTCAGATGTGGTTTAAATGTTTGTGCCATAATAAGTGACTTAGGCTCAAATAATTGGAAATTTGCTAATAGCATGAATATAGCTCCTGAAAATCCATATTTTATTTTTAAGGAAAACTCTCAGGAAGATAAAAAAATTATTTACATGTTTGATACTCCTCATCTGATAAAGTTGGCAAGGAACAATTTATTAAAAACCACTTTGTATTTATCAATGAAGCCAATATTAAAAAAACAACTTCGTGGGAGCATATTAAAGCCTTTTATGTGCACGACAATAAATATGCAAACCGAGCTGCTCCAAAATTGACAGAGGCACATATAAATCCTAACGCCTTCCAGAAGATGAAGGTAAAGCTGGCTTCACAAGTTCTTAGTAGCACAGTTGCTGCAAGTTTAAATTTATATATTAGATTTGTATCATTCCAGCTGCTGCCGAAGGTACTTCAGAAGTTGTTCAAATATTTGATAATTTGTTTGATTTATTAATTCTTCTTCACTGCACCCATTCTAAAAAGTATTGTCAGGCATTTAAAAACTTAGAATACCAAAAGCAATTTTTAGGAAAATGTGACAAGTTTTTTAACACTGTACAAGTTGTCAATAATAAAAATAAAGTTGTAACAAGTCGTATAAAATGTTTAAAAGGGTGGAGAATTACAATTCGTGGTGTACAATTGTTGTGGGAGAAACTTAAAAGTGCTGGCTATACTTTTTTGTTAACGAGAAGGTTAAATCAAGACTCTTTGGAGAATTTTTTTGGTTCCATTAGACAACAAACAGGAAATAATTTAAGTCCAACAACGTTTCAATTTCAAATGGCATTTAGAAAATTACTGTGTGTTGACCTAATGAATTCTGCGAGCAGAAAATTGCCAAGGAGATCCTGATGCAGTTTTACTGAAACTCACTGAACTTGCGTTAACATTAAATAATCAACCTGCAGCAACCACAACAGTTGGATTAACTAATATTGATTTAGATTATCAAAAATTAGATATAATTTCACAAAATACTGCCAGATATGTATGTGGATATTATATTAAAAAGTGTTTGGAGGTTCATACATGTTCAACTTGTTCAAATTTGGAAAACTGTCACTGAATTAGATGATTCTAATTTATATTGTTTTTTAAAGCATATGATACTGATGCCCTCGATATGTTTGGTAGTCTTGAAATGCCGGATAATATTTTTTTAGAGTATATAATTCAACTGGACAATATATTTGAACAACATTTTGAACACATAATAATCAAAAGTGGTGTCATAAAGAACTTTATTACTCTGTATGAAAGTGTAATATTCGTACATCCTTGTGTTAACTTTCCATATAAATATTTTTTAAATCTGTATGCTAGAGTAAGGTTGTATTACACATTAAAATTTATTAATCAAAATTTCAAATGCCAAAAAAATATTTCAAATAAATCTATAAAAAATAAATTAATCGTTTGGAGCAATAAATAGATTTTTTTACTACTAACATGAAAAATTACTGTTATTTATTTAATAACTACAAGAAGTAAATTTTCTCTCTGTAGGTAAACAGTATTTACTTTTTTACCTAGGTAAATAATGCAAAATAAGTGTCAGTACAGTGCCATGTAGTTGTTTTGATTTGTTGATTTACTTCTAATAAAAGTTTTACAATGCCTTTAACTTCTTTTGCTGACACTGTTCACAATAGTGAAGTAAATATTCTCTCAGAGAACTCTGTTACAGGAAATGCAGAAATACATAATGATTTGTAACAATTGCCCAATTAATTATAATTTTAACCAAATTTCCATGTTCCAAGTCTGGTTAAATACATGATCATGTTCCAAATATTACAAATAATAGTTTTTTTATAATAGTTTGTTTTTAAATTTTTTTTGTTTAGAATAAATTAAGCTTACATTAAGAATAAGCTAATATATAAATTTTAGTTAAAGTTAGTAGCAAAAAAATACTACACAGTTGTGGTAATCTGAAAACTGTATATAGCACGCATAATTAGTGCGAAAAGAACAGTATGAGGTTGTTCTACTAACAAAGAGAAGCCGAATATAGTATGCAACTAGTACCGACATACGAGCTTGTTATTAACACCCATTAGATTGAATTGTAGTTTTGTTAAAGTGACATTCAGTTTTGATAAGGGAAACGTCAAATATACGTCTATTTTTTCATTAGTAATGAAATCACAGACAATCTAGGTTTTATCACAAGAACTTCTCTAGAGAATGGTCACCATACTATTTTTAACCATATTTACACACCCTCGAAAAAATTCAAATAAGTTTCTCCGGATTTGTGCTTATAGATTAAACTTAAAGAACTTGTCTTTGGTTGAACTAAGGTCAAGGCTAAATATCAGTTCGTTAGAAAACTATAGAACTAAAATGCGATCTAGTTTTTCTCTATAAACTACTTAATCATACAACTGACTGTTCTGATTTATTAGGTCCCTATCAACTTTAGATGTAGCACTAGAATTCTTAAAGAAATATCTTTGTTCTCTATAAAACACTAGCACACTAACTATGCCAAATTCCCATATCAGTTTCTGATATGGGAAATTAAATTCCCATTTCATTTTAAAATGATTCTCAGGAAAATTTAATTTATGTAATTTAATAATTGTTTAACAATATTTAATAATTATTTAATATTTAGTTTTAGTATTTGTGTTATGGTTAGGATATTTTACGTTTGTTAATTATTTTGTAAAAAATGGGGACATCCCGTTAATAAATAAATAAATAAATAATAATTCTGGTTTTATTCGCAAAAAAAAAATAAAGGAATTGATATTTCCAGTTAGGAAATTGGTAAACCTTTACAACTGAACATAAAATTAAAATTATTAAATAATATTATTCTGGAAGTAGTGCCAACGATATAATCGGTACGTTTTCGTTTTCATTCGAAGGCCCTGTACCATCAAAATCTGCAATTCACAACATTATTTTTTAAATTTGAAAAAACTGATTGTGAAAAAAGAATTGTAGAAAATGCACGGATTGTGATAGAGATAAATTAACCAGCTCGTGCAATTAATGAAGAACAGGAACAGCGTGAAACTGCCGTAAGTAGTCTAACTGAAATCAATTTTACTTGTAACAACACCCTAATTTCAACAGAAACTGTTATTACTGCTAGAACTGTACGAAGTACCTTAAAAACAAATAAGTACCATTGCTACTAAAAAAATTTTAAATTCACAACTATTCTACTAGAAACTGTAGTGAATGCAATTTAAAAACTTATAATAAAAAAGATGGCCTCTGGCTGCCTTTTATGTAATTTCAGATATAACAAGAAAAAATGCATATGTTCTTTATAAACGCGCAAATAGTCAATGTTCTTTGTCTCAAAAACATTTCACGATATTACTCGGTAAAAGTCTTTTGAATGAACATCTGAAAAGAAGAAAAGATATGAAACAGCTCTCTAATGACTTAAAACCACAGTCATAAAAATTCTTGGAAAAGGTGAAGACAAGAGTTCAAGAAACCCTACTGAGGAACTTCCAAATCGACAACCTGCTAAGCAAACAAGATGTCCGAAACATAAAGACAGAAAAGTGAAATCATGTGATGACTGTAAGAAAGCAAGTTGTAAGGAACGTAGTGTCACCCGGAACTTTTGTCAAGATTGTTTTAGAAATTAAGATATATACGTATTCATCACTCCCTCTTAATTTTTCCGATATCATTTTTACTTGTTAAAATTTTTTGTAAGTTTACTTTTGTTAAATTATTGTTGTAGAAGTTAAAAGTAAGTCTATTTAAGTTAGTTTACACACAAAATTGCCTCCCGAAATAATTGTAGGTTGTTTTTTACTTTAGTAGAAGATTTTCAATTTCTTATTTGGCTATGGTAGAAAAGTTTTATTTTTATATAAAATAAATAAAATATTTTTAATAATAATATTTAACTTTTGTATTTTTTAGTTAATAATAAATATTATGAGACATGTCTTCTTTTTTTCAATGCAGAGATAAATGCTGGTCACTTTAATTTTGGGGTATTTACGCACCCCACGATACCAGTTATGTGTTTATAAAATAACGATACCAGCTGAGGATTAAAATTAAAACAATATATTGTCGATTGTAATTAATTCAAATTAACTTGTTTACTAACTTTGAAATAATATAAACACGTCTCTGTTCTAACCACTTGTGCCAGTCCGTAACTGATTTGGTCTGTTTTCAATATGGCGTCTGGATACTTTTATACTTCAAAGGCGCCGACACCGAGTGTCCTAACTGTTTGTGGTTAAACTGTGTCTGTATGTATTTTGAACACTTTCTAGAAATAAATATTTCATAATCATAAAACATATTTCGCATTCCATTTGTTAACGAGGTGTTAGACGAATTTATTAATGAACATATTTCGGAAACTTTTTGATAGTTTAAGTAGTAAAACAGCAACATACACTACGAGAAGAATGAGTGTGAATTCTTTGTATTATTCCCATGAACAGCTTACAAATTTTATTGAACTTGCAAAAAATGAAGATGAAGGTGTACTTCAGTATTTAAAACATGTTCAATATGTTCCTATACAAGACTTTACTCCAGGTAAGCTTAAGTTATTTTACATATTGAAGAGATTTCTCAGTTAAATCAAAGAATATAGAGTATATTTTTTGGTTAAATACTTAATAGTATTGCATTTAGTAAATAGTATTACTTTTCAAGTGACAGGTAAAACCACAGTGAATTTTGAACTCATTCGAACTAATAGTGTAGTATATTGATAGTAGGAATAAATGGGAGAATCTGTATAAAGTTGATGTTCTCCAAGGCATTTGACAAGCTTAATTCCTTAATTGCTTGTTATTAATGGAAAAATTAAGAAATTTGGGTTTTTTTGATGGATTGCTAAATTGGTTGATAGTTTTCTAAGTGACAGAAAGCAAGTGATTAAAATTGGTAACATATCCTAAGGTAATTGAAGTTTGTTGTGGAGTTCCTCAGGAAGGACATTGATCTTAATAGCCTTTCTCAGTGGTGTCAAAGAAATTTGTTAGATTTTAATGTTGATAAATGCTTTCAGATATTTAATAAAAAAAATATAGTATATACCTACTCAATTTGCTGATACCAGTCCCAACTGTGTAGTAAATTTAGTAATTATTTTATGCTGCCTTGTTTAAATTTTTGACTGATTGGCAGTGGCTGAAAATTACTGTACAACCAAGCATATGTGCCCTTTAGCCAATATTTAAACATAAAATTGTTCACATGCAGTTTATTAATAGTTAAAACTGCATAAATTAAAACAAAAGTTCATTTTCGAAACTTTATAGTTGTTCATAGATTAGTATTTACAACTGGAAAGTTTTTAATGAAAAATAATGAATATATACTCCCTTTATTCATGATTATTATTCTTTTTTCAATGGAAGAAGTCTGCAAAAGTAAGCAATTACCATTTTAAAGGGAATAAGCCACAATTGAAGTTTAAAATAAGTTTATTGACATTTAAATTTCTACTTCGGAAATCATTCTCAAAATACAAACGAAAATAAATTAAACAAATTTTGTTTTTCATATATAAATTTTCATGTAATGGAAAACTATTTTACAATAAAGTCGTCCCAGGAATGCAATTCATCAATATTGACATTATCATTTTAAAGTCGTGTTAAAGTCTCATAATGTCTATAAGTCAGTAGAGTAGAATGTGCTATGTTTAACTACATGTTTAATTTGGATCTTAGTGCTAACCAGACTATTCTCAAATATCAGATTATCTTAAACTGGTATCCTTGGGTAAAAGAATAACACTGTTCAACATTTGTTTTATCTGTACCTAAGTTATTAAATGGTATATCCTGTCTAGATTTTCTTTCCCAAATTAAATTTTCTATTCTTCGAGAACACTGAGACAAAATCATTTATTTCATATTTGAGTCCACAGAATCAATTATGGTGAAAGCTCTTTTTTGACATATCTTTAGATTTTTTAAGTATAAATGAGAGGTTGAATATTTTTAACAATTAATTTGGGTTTTTTTAGGAGAAGTTTATTGAAAATACTCTAGTATAATATCATATTCTCAGTATATATTCTTAATATTCTGTAAAACAAAGTGAGAACTATGGTCCTAGAATCGAAAACGAAAGCTGAAGTTTCGTTTACTTATTTTTCAAATACATTTTTCCAGTTTCTGTTGTTTTATATGTTATAAGTATAGGGCAAATTATTAAGTACCTTGTATTATTTAAGTACAGAGATAACCTAGCAATATTAATAATGTATTTTTTTGTAACGAAAATTTACTGTCCAAATAAATAAGAAATTAAAAAATTCTATGAATCTTAAAGTTGAAACATCACACAAATCATTTATTTTGCAATTCGTCATGTATTCCTAAGAAGAGCTTTTTATGATATACAGCCCTTAACCCTAATATATGTACTCCAATATATTATATAATGTTTACCAAATATTGATAGGATGTACCTATCTAAGGTATTGATTTTTTTTTGTGAATTTATAAATTCAAATATTAGCCAATTATGTTGCTTTTTGTCACACTGTAGATGTTATTTTTAGGATTGGAATGGTTCAATACAACAGAACCTCTTTCTGTGAAGAAGCACCTCCAAGGAAAAATTGTTGTTTTAGATTTTTTTACTTATTGCTGTATAAATTGTATGCATATTCTTCCCGATTTGAGAGAACTTGAAAACAAATTTTCAATAGAAGATGGTTTAGTTGTGGTAAGTATCATATTCAGTATATTTCTTAGTAATAGGTAGAGATTTTTGAAGTGTATTACTCAAAAACATCATGATCTACACTAATTCTACAATTTATTTAACTTACCTTTGATCTTGCAAGCATATAGTTATTGAAAGCCCAGGAAAATTCTGATTTAAGAAATGTATAGTTTTGATAGTACATTGTTTTCTTGAGGAAAATGTAAAGAACTTTTTAGAAATGGATTCAATCCATGCTAATGACCAGGAAAATTATTTTGTCCCTGGAGATCAGCCAACCACTAGGAGTACACTAAATAGTTATCTTCAAGGAGGAGTCTTATCATCTCTGGCATAGTAATAGTTTTTGATATCTTATGAAAGCTCAAAAGAGAAGGATTTCATGCTGTGAGTCATGATAATGATCTGGTTAGAGATGTTAGATTTAAGCTTGGCAGTATTATTGTTGATCTCATTTAAGATGCCTTAAACCTAAGAAATTACCTCAAACAAAGAACTATCAGTATAACCTAAGAAAACTCACAAATATCACATATAAAGCAACACGTCTAAAACCTAAAATTATCTATTGGGTATATATTACGGTTTTCAGACTCACTAGATAAACATCTAAGGAGGGTCACTGTAGAAACTGCCTTTAGGCGAACGAAGGTTTAGTCTCTAAAACTCAATGATCTGTTGTTCCTCTTCAGCATCTAAGGGATGTAGTAACGTAATCCATAAAGATGCTAAAAACGTGATGACTGCATAGTAAGATTTCAACACTCAACACAAAACGCTATTTTCCAGTTTCTATAAATTAAAAAATCCGAGTACTGTGAACTGTTTATTCACGCTCTCTCACTCGTATATCATCATCAACTTGTACACGTTCACGCTGGACATAGGTCTTCCTTAGTTCTTCCATTCAGTTACTGCTAACAGGCTTCAGGTTATCAATCCATCTGGTTAGTGGGCGTCCTCTGCTCCTTAGTGCTTCTTGTCTGGACCTCCACTCGACAATACATTGTGTCCATCGGTTATCAGATAGTCTGGCGACGTGTCCTGTTCAACTCCATTTTAGCCACGCTATTTTTTTCGTAGCGAAATATTTTGCAAGAACAGTAAATAATATTGTCTCTTCTACGAGAATGTCTCGGTTCTTGTTTGAGGCGCATTTTTGACCTGCTTTACCCGTATCGATTATCAAGTATGCTGGATTATAGTATACTGTATTAGCAGTAGATTTTTGCTCTCAAGAGTATCAAAAAAACGCCTCAATTCTGTCAAAATATTTATTAGCTCTGACCCCCCAACTCGCACTAAAAACTATGGAGTCTACAACTTTTGAGTTAGTAACAGCTTAAAACTGCAAATAGTCCCTTAAGACATTGGTCAACAAAGTAACGTGGCTAAAGGTGTCGGGATATAAAGGAATTGCTGGTAACGAGATTGCAAGGAGGAAGAAGGAGCTAGTTTTCCTTTTACAGGACCAGAATCATTATGCAGCGTTCCAAAAAATGTCTGAAAAAGTGGCTTAGTGCAGTCAATACAGTTCTGCTCGCTACACAAAAATTCTTAGAGAAGCAGAGAAGTGAATTCAGTGTAATCACAAATGTTCTCACTAAAAACTACTTATTCTGAAATTATATCTGTTAAATGGGCAAAGTCAACAGAGCAACATGAAGATTGTGCGAATACATATTGTCTGTAATTGTAGGATAATTGTGTTCGCCAACGCCATAAATACATGGAATCTGTTAAGCACCTGATCAGGTATCAAACATTTATCTGAAACACATACAATAGGCTTTCTTAGAAACCTAGATATTTTGGACTAAAACATAGAAATAATTTTTTTTTGAAATATGTAATATTTCCCTTAATATAAAATGAATTTAAATGCAAGACAAAAATCCAGAATTAAAAAAATAGTTAATATAACTTTTTGTTAAAGGTTTGAAATATTTTACATTTCTAAATATATCATGTGTTTTTGTGCAAGTCACTTCATAATTCCACTTAATAGCTTTTATAATAAATATGTTTATAGAAGTTGGCAGAATCTCAAGTGTTCGGTTTTGAGATGAAATAAATTACATTTTCACGATTTGCGTAAGTTGTTATTCTAGAAAATATCAAAACTGGTAAATTTGAATATTGAATTGAATTTGAAAAGATAATGACACGCTTGTTGCAGTTTCGCAACTTTGTGTAAATAAAAATTAAAAATTAAATGAAAATTATTGCTACGTATATCACCAAGAGCAAAGGAAGGGCCTGGAATACTACGGCCACTTATCCATTCCCACGGTGCCTTACAGAGGGATTTCGACCAGCCAATTCGAAGTGCCCCCTGCGTAGATTCCATCTCTGGTGGATTATCGATATTTCTTACATGGGTAATGAAATAAAAACACATTTTTAAAGATGTAAAGGTTCCAGTCACGAGTCTAGGTTCGTAGAACGGGAGCAGAGCCCCGGCAAAGGGCTCCCAGGGTACAAGAGACCCTATATGGGAGCCGGTGCAAGACTAGCGTGTGACTTGAAAATTTCCCATATTTCTACATTTCCTTTTGTTTCTATGTGGGCATTTTCAGGTCAGTTGGCCGATAGTGAAAATTGTAGGTGTTTTGTGTCGGGCGATGCGTATCGGAGTGCGTATTAGTCCACGACTATGGCACGCGATGACACATCGTACCGACAACCCCATCTAATTGCCAGTGGTATGTAAGTGGTAAGTATTAAGCCACATTGCCGCTTCCACCTACATTTCTAGCTCTAAAGATCACCCTCAGCGGGATTACGGAGATAAATTTTGCAATCTCAACTCATCACTTTGTTCCTGGCCTGCTGAGAATACTGTCTTTCGCTACGGGGTAGCACCCCGCTGCCGCCATTATAAATCCCACGTGTGGATTCAAGGTTTGAATAAACACATTATTTGTTGTAAACTTACATTTTTGCTGTTGATATAGCAAGTACCGTTTAGTTATTAGATATATTTATTGCGAATTGATATTCTTCTTGTTCTTGGTCGTGGAGAACATTATACGTGGCCAAATTATACTAGCCAAATGGCTAGTATTCCTAGAAACCGATTTCAGCTCCTTCTAATAATGTGGCACATATCCGATAATACCACGTGTCCAGATGGTGACCGCTTGCACAAAGTAAAACCATTGCTAGATAATCTTGTTAAAAACGTTCAAGCAGTTTATACACCATGGCATATATTCTGTATTGATGAGTCTGTTATTCGTTTCCAAGGTCGGCTAGTAATGAAGTATTACATACCGCAAAAAAAGCATAAGTGTGAGGATAAAGAAAAAAGGTCTGCGAAGAAAATTCTGACTAAAGAAAAACCAAAAATAAAGCAAAGGTGGATGACTGATAAGATCCTTCTTCTCATGGACAATCGGAGAATAATGAAAGGAAAAAACGAACAAAGGTATAAACAAATACAGAAAGAAATCAAAATAGAAATCAGAATAGCAAAAGAAGATTTTTATAAAAGAAAATGTGAAGAAATAGAGCAATTGCAGGCAAAACATGATATTTTTAATGTACATAAAAAAGTGAAAGAACTTGCAGGTACACAAAAACGTAAGCAGCCAAATACCCTGTATAATGTCAACGGAAACATAATAACAGAACTAGAAGAACAGTTGAAGACATGGAAAAACTATATTGAAGAACTCTTTGCAGATGATAGACAAAAATCTGAGCTAAGTAACATACAAGGAGACGAAGGTCCAGAAATAACGGAAGAGGAAGTAATATACGCACTAAAAAGAATGAAAAATGGTAAAGCCCCAGGTCCAGATGAAATACCAACGGAAATCCTTAAACTAATAGAAAAAGACTCGATTCACATTTTAGTTGAACTTTTCAATAGCATTTATACATCAGGAAAAATACCACAAGAATGGCTTTTATCCACCTTTGTTATTATACCAAAAAAGATAAATGCCAAACAATGTAGTGATTAC
Organism: Diabrotica undecimpunctata; assembly: GCF_040954645.1. Lineage (NCBI taxonomy): Eukaryota > Metazoa > Arthropoda > Insecta > Coleoptera > Chrysomelidae > Diabrotica > Diabrotica undecimpunctata. The sequence goes on along the minus strand of NC_092807.1, from coordinate 43,295,035 downwards.
CGTACAATCAGTCTGATGAGCCATGTACTGAAAATATTCCTGAAAATTACACACTCTAGAGTACACAGAAAACTGGAAATGGACATCAATAATACCCAGTTTGGATTCCGAAATGGACTTGGAACAAGAGAGGCGTTGTTTGCACTGAACGTTATGTCTCAAAGATGTCTTAACATAAATCGAGATGTATTCATGTGTTTCATAGATTACAACAAGGCCTTTGATAAAGTGCGGCATGATCACCTAATCAGACTCCTGATAGAAAAGAATTTAGATAAACGAGACATCCGACTAATAGCAAATATGTACTACAATCAGAAAGCATTAGTGAGAGTAGAGAATAATACCACTGAAGAAATTGAAATAAAGCGAGGTGTGAGACAAGGGTGTATACTGTCACCAACCCTGTTTAATCTCTATTCCGAAGACGTAATGAATAGAACACTCTCTGAGCAATTCATAGGTATTAAAATAAATGGTGTTAGTTTAAACAATCTGAGATTTGCCGACGACACCGTTCTGATCGCAGAAACACTTGAAGAGCTACAGACATTGGTGAATAAGATAGTAGACTGCAGCGAAGAATATGGACTATCTTTGAACATAAAGAAAACTAAATTTATGGTAATATCGAAATCAACACAAAATGTCCAAAATTTATATTTACACAATGAAATTATCGATCGAGTTAGCAAATACAAATATTTAGGCACTTTTATAAATGAAGACAACGATAGCTTAGCAGAAATCAAAATAAGAATAGAAAAAGCCAGATCCATGTTCACTAAAATGAAGAGAGTGTTCTGCGTAAGAGATTTGAGCCTTGAAATGAAACTTCGCCTGATGAGATGTTACGTACTTTCTGTGCTGTTCTACGCAATGGAGTCATGAACGTTGAAAAAGATTGATACCAAAAAAGTAGAGGCATTTGAACTGTGGATGTATCGCAGAATCCTGAGAATATCATGGACCGAGAGAGTCACAAATGTCGAGGTCTTGAGAAGAATGAATAAAGAAAAGGAAGTCATATTTACGATCAAAAAACGAAAACTGCAATACTTGGGACACAATTACAAGAGGCGAAAGATATGAACTGCTTCGAATAATTATGCAAGGGAAAATAGCAGGAAAAAGGTCCATAGGAAGAAGACGAAACTCCTGGGTAAAGAATCTACGGGAATGGTATAGCTGTAGGAACAACGAATTGTTTCGGTCAGCAGTTTCGAAAATACGTATAGCCCTGGGGTTATAAGTGGGGTTAAACTTTGTAGTGACAATGGAATCACATGGAATATAAGAATTTATGCAGGCAAGGAAAAAAATGAAGGTAACGCTTCTGTACCAACACATGTAGTGATTAGTTGACAAGGAAACGCACTATCGCTAAGAGCAAATCGTCTTGAAAACTCAAAAGAAGTAATTAATAAAAATAAATGAAAAAAGGGGAAACGTTTGGGTTGGAAAACGGGAGATGCATTTTCGTTTTCAAGTGGAAGGATAAAGAAGATGTCTTGTTACTATCTACTAAACTATCTACGAAACTCGGAAAAAATTCAACGACGAAGTGGTGTTGTTCATAAACTTCAGGCTGTAATGGAATACAATGAGGCAAAGTCCTCAATTGACGCAAGACGGAAAGTATAATTCGCCCCTACGAAAATCACTAAAATGGTACAGGAATCTCGCTGTGTAATTTCTTCTTGGTACATCACTCGTAAATTCTGAAATTATTTTCAAGCAACTAGCCGATAAAAAGATGAAAATAACTGAATTTAGAGAGCGTGTAATAAAGTCGCTCCTTAATTATTGTTACGTTGTCTCTGTGGGCTTTTAATAATATTGACGACCAGTTTCTTTTTAATATCTTTTATTAAAGACCAACTAAACTTAATACATGATTATATCTAACGAGCCATCTTTTTCGCCTGCTGTCCGCTGTCCATCTCCTTCACCTGTCACTCATGTTAAGGTAGGTTTACAAATATTAAGGTAGGTTCACATAACATAACATGCCCCTTTTTTTTTACAAACAAAACTAAACTATCCCAACAACCTAAATCTACCCGCAACACTACACTGCCGCATTACTCTTCTGAAAATGAAAACCTTTTTGGTCTATTTACAATTCGACCACTCCTGGTACAAAATTGATTACTTACATTTGGTCTATGTGACCTATTTAAGCTAACATTTAAATTGTCATAACTTTGATTTGAAATTGATGTATCGTTGTTCATATTTGGAGCCTCATACAAATTGGAACTAGCTGCTGTACTATTTTCATGCTTAACTATCACCTCACTATTTTGTCTACTAATTGTACTGGCAGGCTTTAATATGTGTTGTCTGTTCCTACGATAATGTACACCTTCAGGTGTTCTGACGACATATGATCTTGGAAAAGGACCTATTTCTATCACAGTAGCTGGTAACCACGGTGATGATGGAACCTTTTTATAAAATACATTTTCTCCAACAAACAGATTCGGTAAGTTTCTAGCTGACCTATCATGATATTCTTTTACTTTCCTTTCTTTATCCTTAATAAATTTGTTATATTCGTCCCTATCAATTGTTTTTGGTATGAGTATTTTTTCACTAACAGGTAATTTCATTCTTAAATTACGTGACATTAATAATTGTGCTGGAGAATAACCACATTCTAACGTTGTATTTCTGTATTGCAACATTCCCTGATATGGATCAGAGCCTGACTCTATACACTTATTAAAAATATTCTTTACAATTTGAACTGTCCTCTCTACCAAACCATTACTTTTTGGATAATAAGGACTAGAACTTTGATAAGTAATGTCCCAATCTACTAAAAATGACTGAAACTCTTTTGATGAGAATGGGGGACCATTATCAGACATTAAGATCAATGGTATTCCATGTCTCGCAAATATAGACTTCATTGTACTAATGACCTCTTTTGCTGAAGTATTATTTAAAGGCGCTATTTCAAAGTATTTAGAATAATAATCTACTAATAACATATATGTGACTTTACTATAATAAAAAAAATCAACACCAATTTTCTGCCAAGGCAAAGTTGGTATTTCATGTGGTAATAGTTGTTCTGGACTATTTGATCTATGATATTTAATACATGCTGGACACTGTTCAACTTTATTCTTTATATTGTTGTGAATTTATTAATTGTTAAGTCTTTAATTTATAATGTCTTGTTCTTATCTTAATTCATTAAAAAGCACAATGACTGATATTTATTTATTTTCACTAAACATACATAATTTATTAAAAAGCGAACGTAACATTTTATCGCGAGCGCGTCGTCCGAATTAACTGTCTCTTCCAAATAAAATGTCCTTTATATATGCCATTGCCTTTACGCTAGAATCATCGAACAGCCTTCTCGATTAGCGGTGAAATTATAACGGTAAGGCAAACGGGTATTTTTACATCGGCTCGACCGTTTCTGGAAGGTTCATTCAGGTAAATTTCTGCCGGCTAATGGAATACTCTCGTAAAATCTAAAAACAGAACACATTAGTCATAATATTTACGGTTATTTTAGGCCAGGATAATTATCGTAACATTGCCCCCCTCTTAAAAGATGGTTCCTCCTGGAACCTTGTCGGGACTGAAACCGGAACTGTATGCTGGTATCGGCAACTGGACCCTCTTTTACAACTTCCAGTTGTATAAAAATGACAAGGGACGGTTTTCTCTCCGCACCAGTAACTATGCGGATTGCAACAGACTAACACCTGGACTTCGGTGTCTTTAAAGATCTCCTCCACCATATTTCGGATAACCCTCCAATCTAATTGGCGGCACTCCAACTTTGGCATGGCTAACTTTTGCACGTCGGACTCTAGTACGTGCTCTCTCAATTGAAGTAAGGCTTCCCACACATCTCGGTAGGTAGGTTGGTCACGGGCAGTGTCTTTTGTTACCAGGTAGAAAAGGTAACGTGATGCATCTTGGAGTTTCAAGGTTTTACCGGGAGCTGGCACTTGGCATTGAAGTTCTGCAACTCGACCAAACTTCCTTCGAAAGACGGATGCCAACCCTGGTGCGTCTTTGATACTGGCCGGGATGGTAAGGGCCAGCGAGTAGTCCTCGGGGAGCGCGAGTAGATCTTGCTTTTCTTCAGTGGTAACACCATGTCTCGCTTTACCGGTACCTCCATAGGCACCCATGAATTCCTCAAACGTGAGGTCAGACACATCTTGGACTTGGTTTACTTCCACTTCTTCATCTACGTCGTGGTCACCTTCGAAAGATGCCAACCGGTTATGGTGTACTATCATCGGCTTTCCCCTCGGAATCTTGCTTATTCGGTAGATGACATCGTTGATCTTCTCCATAATGAGGTATGGACCTTCCCAAAACTGCTGCAATTTGGGAGAACAACCTTTTCGCTTCTTGGGATTATACAGCCATACTTTGTCGTTCTTCTTAAAGCAACCCTTTTCGGCTTGTGTATCGTACCGTTTCTTCATTCGGTCGCTAGCGATCTGAAGGTGGGAACGGACCAACTCATGTACATCGTCCATTCTTCTTCGTAATTCGATCACATAATCTTCACCTGCTACATCTTCTCCAGGTCGACACCCAAACTCTAGATCACAAGGTAGTCGCATTTCGCGTCCGAATAGGACTCTGGCTGGTGTCTGGCCCGTTGATTCGTTAACAGCAGATCTGTAGGCCATTGTGAAGAACGGAAGGTATTGGTCCCAGTCTCGCTGATGATCGGACACCATCTTTGTCAAATACTTGCCAACTGTCCTATTCATTCGTTCTACCATACCATCCGATTGCGGATGATACGCGGTAGTTCTTGTTTTCTTCATGCCTAGTCTATCACATATTCCTTGGAATAGATCACTTTCAAAGTTCCTGCCTTGGTCACTATGGATCTCCAAAGGCACTCCAAATCGGCTGATATATTCTTGGATCAACTTATCTGCAACGGTGGCGGCCTTCTGGTCTGGAAGTGCGTAAATCTCGACCCACTTAGTGAAGTAATCCATTACTACCAACATGTACTTGCCCCCATTTTCACTTTCTGGAAATGGCCCTGCAATGTCCAAAGCTATTCTTTCAAACGGGCTTCCAACATTATATTGTCTCATAGGAGCTCTCCTTTTCCGGTGAGGCCCGTTACTCGTAGCACAAATAGTACATTTCTTACACCAGTCTTTTACGTCGTCGGAACTGTTCATCCAATAAAACCGTTCCCGAATTCGCTGAAGGGTTTTCCTTACACCAAAATGCCCTCCCGATGGACTGTCGTGTAACTGACGAAGTACTTCGGCTATTCTGCTCTTTGGAATCACTAACTGTCTTCTTTTCTCTGAACCGTCATCATTTTCCAGGACTCGTTTGAGCAAGCCATCTTCGATGATAAATGAGTCCCACTGGGCCCAATACGTCTTAACTACTGAGCATAGGTTTGATATTTCCTGCCAAGGTGGTCGACGGTTTTCCTCTTTCCATTTTCGGATTTTCTGTATAACTGGATCTCTCTCTTGTTCTTCCCTTATCTTAGTAGGCGTCCAGTCGTCGTTGACAATCGTCGTTCTTAGCACTGCTGCTTCCTTGGATTCCGTTTTGTTGCAGTGGGGACACTCTGCTGGGCATGGCCGTCTGGAAAGAGAATCAGCGTTTCTGTGGCTAACTCCGGCTCGGTGCTCAATCTTAAAATCGTATTCTTGGAGTCGTTCGATCCACCTGGCTATCTGACCCTCTGGATTCTTAAACTGCATCAACCACTTAAGGGCGGCATGGTCGGTTCGGATTAAAAACTTCCTTCCATAGAGGTATTGATAGAAGTGCTCTACTGATTTCACTACTGCCAGAAGTTCTCTTCTCGTGACGCAATAATTCCGCTCAGGTTTTGAAAGAACTTTACTAAAATATCCGAGGACTCGTTCCTGTCCTCCTTGAATCTGAGACAGCACTCCTCCAATTCCCACATTACTTGCATCTGTATCTAAGATGAACTCTCCTTCTGGCAGTGGATACCCTAAAATTGGTGCTGTTATTAAATGCTTTTTCAAGGTCTCGAAGGCATTTTGGCAGTCTGTATCCCAGCGGTAATCTCTTGCTTCCTCCGTAAGTCGCGTTAATGGCTTAGCGATATCTGCAAACTTCTTAATAAACCTCCGGTAGTAAGTACATAGTCCAAGAAAACTTCTCACTTGATGTTTGTCAGTTGGTTTTGGCCATTCCTTAATGGAATCGATTTTTCCCTTATCCACGGCCACTCCTTCTTTACTGACTATATGACCCAGATAATTGACTTTACCTTGAAATAGCTGGCACTTCTTGGGGTTTAGCATCAATTGGGCAGCTTTAAGTCGATTAAAAACGTTTTCTAAATTCCTCAAATGATCTTCGAATGTCTCCCCCAAGACGATTATGTCATCTAAATAAACCAGGCATGTTTTCCAAGATAACCCTCTCAACACATTTTCCATAAGCCTCTCAAATGTCGCAGGAGCATTACAAAGTCCAAATGGCATAACGTTGAATTGCCACAATCCAGATCCTGTGGTGAAGGCTGTCTTTTCTTTATCTACTGGGTCCATTTCTACCTGCCAGTATCCAGACTTCAAATCCAAAGTGGAAAACAATTTACTTCCAGCCAATGTGTCCAATGTGTCATCGATCCGAGGCAGAGGATAACTATCTTTCTTGGTAACGTTGTTCAGCAAACGGTAATCCACACAGAACCTCGTCGTTCCGTCTTTCTTCTTAACCAGGACCACCGGAGAGACCCATGGGCTCGTAGAAGGTTCTATCACCCCGTCTTTCTTCATTTCCTGAACAATCGTTTCAGCTTCCTCTCTTTTCGCCTGTGGTAATCGTCGAGCTGTTTGACGAATTGGCTTAGCATTACCAGTATCAATTTTATGCTTAACAACGGTAGTTCTTCCCGTCTTTCCTCCTTTCGGTACGAAAATATCACGATACTGCCGAAGAAATTCCCTTAATTTCCTTTTCTCCATCTGATTTAGAGACTGTCCTGCAACTGCAACCATTTGGTCGAATTTGTCGTTGGAATTATCAGATGTTGTCGCCTGACGAATTATGGATGTCACAGGTACACAAGTTCCTACTTTTGTCTCTTTCTTTATGGTCACTGGGTAGTCGTTGACATTGATAAGTCTCACAGGAATTTCTTTAGCCGAAGTCACCAATTCCTTTCCAATTATGATTCCACGGCCAACCTCATCGTCGTGGTTCCAAGGCTCCATCATAACAGGTCTCCCTTCGTCCACAAATCCCTGTAGCCGCGCTACTATGATCGTTTCGCTTCTCGCAGGCACGACTGTATCTTCTGTAATGGCTGCTTGCACAGTGTTGTCATTATGTGGATGGAGAAATACCTCCTCGTTGCCAACTTTGATTACCTTATTCTTAAAATCCAATTGGAATCCATGCATATTCATTACGTCCATTCCTAATATAACATCCTCTTCGATGTCAGCAACTATAACAGTATGGACGAACTTTTCTGCTCCAATTCCCAATTGTACCTGGATTTCTCCATGAATGTTAGCATTTTCACCTGTAGCGGTCCGAAGTCGCAACCTCGTTGGTAACAGTTTCTTTCGGCTGTTTATAACTGTCGGGCGTATAATGGTTCTGGTCGCTCCGGTATCCACCAACAACGTATGTCTTTTACCATTTATTTCTCCATCTACATATACACTATCTTCACGACACTTCAAAGAAGCTATTAGTATGAGAGGGTCTTTGGAAAAGTTCCGGGTCGAAGCTGCTCCCCTAAAGCCGACTCGTTCTGGTTTTTCTGATGGTGAGTTCCTTGATTTTATAGTCTTCGTTTTCTTGCATGTAATGCTTTTTATCATATTAACGAGCTGGTCAAGTTTATCTTCATCTCCTTCCTCTTTTACAGTTCTAACTTTACTGTACCCGCCAGAGGCCTGCGTAGCTGACTCGTATTCGAGGGCGGCGGATAAGACATCAACCAGCGTCTTGTGACGAGCTAATCGTAGTGTTCTCTGCATTTCATGATCACGAAGACCATCAATAAACGTTTGAACGGCCAATTTTTCCATCATGTCTTCGGGAGCTGTTGGATAAGCATATCGTACTAATCTGGCAATATCTACCTCATATTCTTGAAGAGCCTCATCTTTCTTCTGTCTACGATTTTTAAGCTGTGACTGATATACATGCTCCAAATGTTCGTGGCCATATCGCATATTTAACCTCTTCTTCAGTTGTTCGAAATCATCGGTCTCCTCTACGGCTATGGTCTGAAGCACATCTAAGGCATCTCCTCGAAGAGCGATAGTCAGGTTTACCGCCTTTTCTTTTTCAGACCATCCATTTGCTCTTGCGGCTGATTCGAACTGTTTCATGTAGTTGTTCCATGATGATTTTCCGTCGAAAGTTGGGACTTTAACATGAATAGAACCTCCACTTCCTTCAAATTTCGGCCGTGTCTCCAACTTACATTTCGTCTCGTCTTCTTTTATCTCCACTGTAATTGGATTGTTTCCTCTCTCTGCTGTCCCGGTTTCCTCCATCTTCTTTTCCATCTCTTTCCATATCTTTTCTTCGAAGGCCAACATATCGGCAGCAACTTGGTTTTTTAACGAAGATATTCTATCGTCCAGGGCAGACATCTCAGAAGTGACTTTAGAGATTTCCGAAGAGATGTTAGCAGAGACTTTGCTTTCCAGAGAAGAAATCTCGTTAGAAACTTTGCTTTCTAAAGAAGCGATGTCGCCGGATACTTTGGCTACATCAGAAGAAACTTTCGAAATATCGTCAGAAACTTTGTTCTCCAATTTCGAAATCGACGAGATGACAGCATCATGTTTGTCTTCAAATATATAAGTCTCTGGATCTAGTCCTTCTTCTAGCAAAGCGTTCTTTAGTCGTTGGACTAACTCAGCCTTTTTTTCCGGTGGAAGATAATTCTCTGTCTTCAAGATGTCTTCTTAAATTAGTCACTGTCAGCTCATAAATCGTAGCCATTTTCACAATTTATTTTATATTCACTTGTATTATTATTATAAGTCTAATTTATGTTCGATCTCACTCTGACACCATTTGTTGTGAATTTATTAATTGTTAAGTCTTTAATTTATAATGTCTTGTTCTTATCTTAATTCATTAAAAAGCACAATGACTGATATTTATTTATTTTCACTAAACATACATAATTTATTAAAAAGCGAACGTAACATTTTATCGCGAGCGCGTCGTCCGAATTAACTGTCTCTTCCAAATAAAATGTCCTTTATATATGCCATTGCCTTTACGCTAGAATCATCGAACAGCCTTCTCGATTAGCGGTGAAATTATAACGGTAAGGCAAACGGGTATTTTTACATCGGCTCGACCGTTTCTGGAAGGTTCATTCAGGTAAATTTCTGCCGGCTAATGGAATACTCTCGTAAAATCTAAAAACAGAACACATTAGTCATAATATTTACGGTTATTTTAGGCCAGGATAATTATCGTAACAATATCTACTGTCATGCCTGGCCAAAAAACTACTGTATGTGCTTGTCGAATACATTTTTCATATCCTAAATGTCCTTCATGAATTATTTCTAATATAACTTGACGCAATGATTCAGGAATTATTATTTGATTTCCTCTAAAGACTAATCCATCCACAACATGTATTTCATGATTGAAATTGTAATACGGTTTAACCTCCGTTTCCAATTTATTTTTTTAACTTGGCCAACCTTCATTATAATATCTTATTATTGACTGTAAAACTCTATCAGTTTTGGTTGCTGCCTGTATTTCCATTAATTTCTTTGAAGACACAGCTAAATTGTTAACTAATAAACTTCCATGTATACGTAACTCTTCATCTCCACTATCAGTATTATCTGGACCTTCTACTGGTGCCCTACTTAATGTATCTGCGATGAAAAGAAATTTTCCTGGAGTATAGCTAACTTCTAAATCATAAAGCTGTAAGTTTAGCATCATCCTTTGCAAACGTGCTGGAACCTCAGATAATGGTTTTTTAAAAAGACTGACTAATGGTTTATGATCTGTTTCAACTTGAACTTTTCTACCATAAATGTATTGTTTAAATCTAGTACATCCGAACTGGATTGCATATAACTCTTTCTCTATTTTTGCATAATTTGACTGAGCCTGTGACAAAGATTTAGATGCATATGCTATAGGTTTTTTGTTTTGTAAAATCACTGCACCAACTGCAAATTGTGAACTATCAACTGATAATGTTAAAGGTAAATTGTTATCAAAATATGCTAGTACTGGCGTTTGACTAATCATTTCTTTAAGCGGCTCAAATTCTCTTCCATGCTCTTCTGTCCAATGAAAACTAATATTTTTTTTTCAATAACAACCTTAAATTTTTTGTACGCTCTGCTAAATTATCTATGTACTCACCTAAATAATTAATCATTCCCAAAAATCTTCTAATATCAGCTACACTGTTAGGAATAGACATTTGACAAATTGCACTTATTTTACTAGAATCTGGACATATGCCTTCTGCACTAAAAATATGACCCAAATATTTTATATCTGATAATAGAAATTTGCATTTGTCCATATTGAATTTTAAATTGAATTGTTTTGCCCTTTCTAGTACTAGTTCTAGTATTTTATTGTGACCTTCCAAAGTTTCACTATAAATTAAAATATCATCTATATATAAACAAACTCCTTCTATGTCTCCAACTATTTCATTCATTACTTTATGAAAAATTTTAGGAGCGCAGCTTATACCGTAAGGTAATCTTGTAAATCTAAACCTTCCAAAGGGTGTATTAAATGTGCATAGCTTAGAACTCTCTAAATCTAATGGTATCATCCAAAACCCTGACTGTGCATCTAGTGTTGAAAAATATTTTGCTTTTGCTAATTTTGACCTAATCTCATTAAATGTTGGTATAGGATAATGACATCTTTTTATAGCTTTGTTTAAATTACGGGGATCCAGACAAACTCTCAAACTTTTATTACTTTTTTCGACTAAGACTATTGACTTTACCCATTCACTTGCTTCATTGACTTTTTCTATTACTCCCGTAGACAACATTCTGTTTAATTCTTCTTTTAATTTATCATGTAAAGAAAAAGGTATTCTTCTTGGCGGTTCTATTATAGGTTTAATATTTTTATCAATTTCTAAGTGACATACATTAGGTAGACAACCTAGACCAGTAAAAACTTGTTTATTTTTCTCTATTATAGACTCATGACTTACTAGACCAACTCTTTTAATTAATTTTAATTTATGACAAGTATCTAGACCCAAAATTGTTTGACACTCCAAATTCACAATAATGAACTCAATATTTTCTAACCTATTCTCAATTTCACATAACAAATTTACTTTTCCTACTATAGGTATGACATCATTTGAAAAAGACTTTAAATTTATACATGTAGGTACCAGTTCTAACTTTTCTACATTAACCTCATTAAAAAATTTTATTGACATCACATTAGCTTGTGCACCTGTATCTAAATAACATACTACATTTATTTTATTGATTCTGACTACAATTGACCAATTCTGATTAATACTATTCTGACTAATAGTTTTAATAACAAAACATGGATCACTTCCATTATTAGATGATTGTACTGTACTTTCTCTTAAATTTATTTTATTTACTCTTTTAGTTTGACAACATTTTGCATAATGACCTTGTTTTTTACAATAATGACAAATAGCTACTAATGCTGGACATTTATTTCTATGGTTTTCACCACATCTTTGACAAACTTTTCTTACCACTTGATTATTTTCACTATTCTTACTCTGATTTGCACATCCATTATATCTTGATTTAAAAGTCTGACTCGTTACCTGACTTTGACTGTTTGTGTTCGTACCATCTATGTTGTACCTTTGACTATCATCATTTCTCCAACTTGGACCTGGGACTTCATTTCTATACCTTGAATGATTTGAATTGTGACTCTTGTAACTACTATTTTGGTAAAAATTCGGACCTGGACCATCTTTATTCTTCTCTACTTTGTATACCACTGCTTCTGAATTTTTATTTAACTGTTGTGCTTGCATTTGAGTTATAATTATATTTTGAGCAATTTGTAATACCTTTTCTGTCTTCAGATCTACTTCTTGCAATAGTTTTTGCTTAATTGAATGGTATTTAGGATTTAGACCAATAATGAACATGTCACACACCAAACTTTCTTTTAAAATTCCTAATTCACATGTTAAACTCAAATTCTTTAGACTAGTCATGAAATCTTCAATGGTTTCACCATCTTTCTGTACTCTAGTAAGAAAATAATGTCTTTCTACTGTTAAATTTTTCTTCGGGTTACAGTATTTTTCAAATTTCCCTACAACTTCTTGAAATGTTACAGTATCCATGTTAACCTCAAATGACTTGTAAATATTTCTTGCATCTGTACCAATATAGTGCAATAATAAAGCTACTTTTCTCGCATCGTTTTCTTCCTCTAAACCTGTGGCCCTCAAAAATATTTTGAAATTTATGCTCCACTCTCCCCAGTTGTGTGCCAAATTTCCTTGCATTGACAATGGTTGGATTTCATTTCCTATTACCTTACTTTTTATTTTTACAACGACAGGTTGATTCTGCTCTATAGAATCTTGTTCCGACATGGTTGAACTTTATCTTTTGACCGTTTTTAATTCAATTTCTTTTAAAACCAACCAGACCACCACGTGCTGTTAGACCATGTTTCGACTTTTGTATGACTATTATAATACTCGTTGCTATAATCTGACCTGAATTTCTTCTGACACCATGTTACGTTGTCTCTGTGGGCTTTTAATAATATTGACGACCAGTTTCTTTTTAATATCTTTTATTAAAGACCAACTAAACTTAATACATGATTATATCTAACGAGCCATCTTTTTCGCCTGCTGTCCGCTGTCCATCTCCTTCACCTGTCACTCATGTTAAGGTAGGTTCACATAACATAACAATTATGAAGACAACATTGAGTCACAGAATGATTCCGAAAGGGAACAACAACAAATACGAACTACAAGGAGATCGATGCAAATTCATTCTTTGGTGAAGAAAGAAGGACCATGTGATAAAATTAAAAAATACTGTAAAGGTTGTTATAAAGAGATGATACGGGGAAACAACAAAAAATCTGGTCAAAAAAGTAGTAACTTAGTGTGACACTTTGAAGCTCAACCACACCTTGTTTTCAATAAACATTCCTAATAACCGATAATTTTTCATTTCTTTTGTGTTCTTATTTAACTTTTGTATGTCTTTTAGTTTTAGTTTTTTGTAATGGATATTTTTTACTCAAAATAAAGACAATTCAAAGTTTCGATATCATTTCAGTCTCCCCTATTCCGCCAAAATGAAAACTGATGTGTATATTTGAAGACTGTATGCCACAGCGGTCGAATACTTCAATAACTCCGCTTCTCTACACGACCTGTAGCAAAACAGGAACTATATCACAACAGACCGTATCAAATCGGTGGTATACGACCGCCTGGCAGTCAACCTGTTAAGCCTCGAGTCTAATATTACCCCAATATACTTTACTTAACTAATCAGATTTAAATGTGTAGCATTTAGGCTTGAGTGAAGTTACAAAAAAGCGTATAAGTAAGAATTAATTTATTAGGGGAAGTCTAGGTGTCGGTTTGATTGATTAAAAAGTGAGATAGTAAATTATATAAGATGATTAGGGCACGATGCGGTGTTTTGTTATGTTACATTGCACTCGAGGTTTGTCATTTTCGAAATTACTAATTTTATTTGAAATTTATTACATTTTTAGAAAGTGGGCTTACATCCGGTTCATGTGTTAAGTAAATAATGCAAAGCCATCATAAACAATGATAATTCCATTTCCATTTTTTATACTAGTTTTAAATTATTTAAAATTAATGTATGAATTTCATAGGCAATTAAATTGCTAATGTGAGTTATTAATCTCAATTAAATATTTATTCTGTTATACTAGCAATAGTGAAAACTTGAAAATACAAAAAATTTAATTAGTTATACAAAGTATATAAATTGAATCGGTGAGTTGAAAAAGGTACACATTCCAAAATGGCTATTTTTCAGGAACTAAAAAAAACTGTTTATCTGCAAAACTAAATATGTTACAGAAAATGGTTCCATTATGAAGTTTCACAAGTAAATGGAAGACATTCAACTGTTATGGTTATTTTGGTTTTTTTAATACTATGTCTGAGTTATTAGCATTTTAGATAATGGAATGTGTCCCTTTTTACACTCAATATCTTGCAAATGAGATTTTAAGGCAACATGAAACAAAATAATTTGAAATATAGCAATGTAATATTAAAATACATACATGATTTATAAAAAAAGTTTACAGCACAATAATGGAAAGTTAATTTTCATCATTTTCATCAGGGGTCTCAGCTTCTGTCGTTGGCCAAGTACGACGTTCATCATAAAAGGGCAAGTATTCCTCTGGAATGTATTTGATGAGTTTCATGACGTCATTGATCTTGCTTGCCTTAATAGGTACCTTTCCATAATCGTAAGCCTTGCTTGAAGGAAGCACTACATCATTGGATTTTGTAAGTTTAAAGGTGTGTGAGAGAAAACCACCAATGAACGATGACGCTACCACGTATCCTTTCCGGTCACTTCTGTGAATCAGATAACTATATTTGCTTATGGCAAAAGATATTCTTTTATCTTCAAGGCTTTTTGGTAATTTAACAAAGTAAAGAGGCCACCACTTCTTACAGGCTAGTACATCTTCATTTTTTACTTCTTTTACTTTGTAAGTTGGTTGAATCTTTTTGGCGTTTTCTATGATGGCCTTGTATTGGTCTGGAGAATAAATGCGATCATATTTTCGTACTGCTCTCTTAATAACTGCAAAGGTTCTATCGCATGGCAAAAAGCTATGCCCTCTTACCGGGTAATATTGATGGATTGATGTAAATCTACCGGTCATAGTTAGGGCTGAAAGTACCCTCACCATAGTGTGGTTGCGGTTTTGGCCGCCACATGCGTCACTGAAAATGTGGAGTTCCGTAATCTCTGCAGGGATTTCATTTTGAAGAAAATCTAATACAAAAGAGGTGACTTCATCTGGTCCTTTGTTTGCAACACCTTCGGGGTATGTGTAGAATACTGCCCTATCGTTTTTAAAATCATAAACATTAAATACATAGTACCATAACTTTCTCAGAAAAAACATTTCTTGTACGGGCAAACTGGGTAGCGGTAAGTTTTGCATGTAGTCAAAAACTATCCCCATTACATTAGGTCTAGTTTTACTCAACTCTTTCACTTCATTGAGCTTAGTGTAAAATTTTTTTGCACGTCTCTTATGCACTATTAGCTCTGCAGCAGCGGTACGTTTAGCGTTATCATTCAATGTAGTGGATTTTAGTTTAGTTTGAAGGTCTTCGCAAGTTGAACATACGTCGACTTGTGGCTTCCCAAATCTATATCCAAAATTTTCTTTGAAGTATTTTAGAAAAAACTCGTACTTTACTTTTGTTCCAAGGTCAGGGTGTTTTTGAAGAAACATATCATACATTTTCAGTACATCTAACTTAGCACCCAAATAGGTTATAGGTTGCTTAGTGTAATGGGTTAAATATTTAGGATATGAATCGATATGTTCATGTATTTTGGTAGTTATAGTGGTTGGAATAGTATTAACACGATTTAAATGCTTGCCTCTCATGTCAAGAGGAGACATTCCCTTCGCCAAGAGATTTGTGAGTCTGATAACTATTTTGTGTGAAATTGCATACAAACTTATGAATGCTTTGCGACATACTTCTGAACGATTTCCAGACACGATCACATAATACTTAAATGAGGCATTGATTTGTTTTGAATGATCAACTGTTGGTCTGTGCCGTTTGACATCGAATCTTTCAATACACCCCATTAAAAAGGTGTCTTGTTCATTTTTTGATTGGCCAGCATAAAGTTTTTCTAAAATACGTTTTTTGTCTTCATCTAATAGCTTAGACATACACTGTTTCTTACACTGACAGTCAGGGCCAGTTTGTTTAGCTTCAACTAGTTTACCTGATGACGTAACAAACTCTTCACCCTTGCGTCTAGCAATTTTTTCCATCTCTCTGACATGTAATTCTTTATTTAACTTTCCCTTCTTCCGGCGTGGCTCTACATTTTCACTGTCTGAACTCGACATCGCAAATAACACACTATAACTATTCACTGTTAACTGTTTACGTTATAACACAGCTCCACACTAACTAAACAACAACAGATAAATGACTGGCCGTTTATGTGTAGAAGCCGGATATGCGCAAACGATAACTGTGCGGACTCCCACTACACTTGCGCTGTGTGACACGCGTCGAGTTGAAGAAGGGACACATTCCAGGAATGTGTTCCTTCTTCAACTCAACGGAATATTTTGACCTCTGCATAAGTAATATTTTGTAATGTAATGTGTACCTTTTTCAACTCCATAGATGGAACTTGATCTTAGAAACAAAATGGCTATCTCAGTTTAAATTCGCATTTTTTGGAATGTGTACCTTTTTCATCTCACCGATTCAATTGTAAGTATATAAATTGTTTTAGGTCGGTGTCCATAGTGCCAAATTCGAGAATGAAAAAATATCTTCCAACATATTGGCGGCAGTCCAACGGTACAACATATCTCACCCCGTGGTTAATGACCGTAATTCAGACATGTGGAAAAAATGTGGTATACATTGTTGGCCTACTTTACTCGTCTTAGGGCCTTCTGGAAATCCTATAGTTATGCTGACTGGAGAGGGACATAAAGACAATCTTATACTATATATAAAGAACGCATTGAAATTTTATAAGGAAAAGAACTTGATCTCTAATCACAAATTACCAATTAAGTCTGCCTACCATTTGTTACCTGATCTTAAAGGACCATTACTATTTCCAGGAAAAATTACTAACATACTAGATGAAAATAACCATGAAATTTTGGCTGTTTCGGACACGGGCAATAATCGAATATTAATTTTAAAGGAAGATGGTACCATTATACAGCAAATAGGTGGAAATAAATTAGGGTTTAAGGATGGTAGTTTAGAAGATGCTGAATTTAATAATCCGCAAGGATTGACCTTCCAAAATAGAGATATACTTTTTGTTGCGGATACTGAAAACCATGCAATTAGGAAAGTAAATTTGAAAAACAAAAAAGTTGAGACTGTTGCAGGTAAGGTAAGAGATATATAACAACATTAAGGGAGTTTATGTTTATAGTTCGTTGCAAGATATTTCGGATTTAATCTTCTAGGTATAGTTGTATACAGGGTCGGACTTAAATACTGATACATATTATCAAAATTACGGCAATCCCAGAAAGTAAAAGAAAATAAATATAAGTAATACTTTTATGTTAAAATATATATTTAACATATTGAAAAATACAAAAAAAAATAATTTAAACTTAACTATCGTCTACATTTAAATCGGTATAACTATCATCGCTATCGTTTAAATCTATAACTACTCTATAATGTTTTGGAACTGTAAGTATTTTTCTTTTTGTTTTTTGACATGCTCTTTACATTTTTTCCAATTATCTGCTGTAATATTATTACATTCAGTCTTAATTAAATCTGCAGCAGTCGAAAATGATTTAGGAGACTTTTTACTTCACATTACTTTTTAACTGAATAATGCTGCTAACTTTATACTGCAATAATGAGTATCTTTTCCCTCTCATAACATGGCCTAAGTACTTAATTTTTCTTCTTTCTTGATAGTCAATATTATTTTAGTTTCATTTCCTATTCTTCTAGTAACTTCTGCGTTTGATATTCTTTGACATGGCAGGGTGTAGGCTGTTCAATTACTTTCTTAATCAGCTACTCTAAGGTTTACCTGTTCAGCCAGTCAGAAAATGGACTCTTCTACCCTTAATCTTGCCAGTGAGTATAAGTTTTAGAAGGAAATATTGATCCACGTAAGGAGTGCCCCAAATAAGAAACTTACCTCTATTCTGATTAGATATTTTTTACCGTGATCTATTAGTTTTGTTATATCTAAAACTGTTTCATTTATATTTTAATGTTTATTTCTTTCAAATAGTCAATCAGTAAGTTAATTATTCTCATCACATGGAAACTTAGTAAATACTCTATACTAATTGGAAAACACACTTGTTCTTGTTGGCTGTAATATAATTGGTCTATATATCTCCCGTTAATTTTCCATTCCAGGAAAATATTATTCAAATCTCTAATAAAAACATTATCACAAAAGCAAACTGGTGAATTCCCTATTCCTAATTTATACAGATGTGCCGCATATTTTCCGTGTCGAATTTTTAATCTTACAATAGTAGAAATATCGCGTTTTGATAGATTATGTTTAAATATGTATTCAGGTGGCGAAGGAAATTGTTGATGTAAAGAAAAATATAAATTTTTTGACATGCTTGAAATATTGTTCCATTGTTTTTCTCATATTTTATATAGTCTAGATTTAACTTCATTTCTTACATCACTCGATAAAATCTGAGTTAGGATCTCACCCTTTATTTATTTCATGTTTAGTCAACCAGTCCACTTTCTTATTACCTATTATACCGGCACGTAATTTTTGTGGTTTTCATCACTTGTTACGTATATCTGAGTTCGGATCTTCTCTTTGGCCTGTTTCTGTGTCCGTCTTATTACTTTCTTTGGTGTTTCATCTCCCTGCATCCGTTCAAAATGGTCCATTCAGCGTAAAC
Organism: Diabrotica undecimpunctata; assembly: GCF_040954645.1. NCBI lineage: Eukaryota > Metazoa > Arthropoda > Insecta > Coleoptera > Chrysomelidae > Diabrotica > Diabrotica undecimpunctata. The sequence goes on along the minus strand of NC_092807.1, from coordinate 43,276,336 downwards.
CGCTGAAACGATGTTTTTAGGATATCGATTAGTTTCCCATGTGGGACTTTATCAAATGCCTTCCCGAAATCAATGAAACATGCATACACATCGCAGTTGACATCCCTGGCTCGCTGTATTAGAACTTGCAAATTAAAAAGTGCTTCCCTCGTTTCCCTCCCATCTTTAATCCACTTAATGACTAGTTTCTTATTCGTTTGTTATTTCTGGGTCGTAGAGATTGTTTATTTCAGTCGGTCTTCGTACTGCATCTTCGAATAATTCTTGTATATATTCTTTTCATCTTCGTAATTTATCTTCAATGGTATTCGAAATCTGCCTTCAATGTCTACAACTATGTCTGTATTGCGTTGTTATCTGGTGTTCTGTATCTCTTTAATTTTTGTTGTGCATATGGAAATCGTCATGTTTGCGTTGTAGTATTTCAATTTCCTCACATTTCTCCGTCAGCCATGCTTCTTTTGCTTGTTTTATCTCCTTTAGTATAGTCTTATGCAACTTTTTGTATTCGTTATCATTTCTACCCTTTAATTTTCTTCGCTCTTCCATCGTCTGCAATATTTTATCTGTTATCAATTCTTGCTTCTTTTCTCTTTTTGATTTTAGATATTCATGCGAAATTGTGGTAATAGATGTCTTCATTTCGTTCTACTGTTCTTCTATGCCTCTAGTAGTCATCATCATCACTGGCTCGACAACCCTTTTTGGGTCTTGGCCTGTTCCAGGATTCTTTTCCATTCTGATCTGTTTCGTGCTTTTTTTCTCCAGTTTTTTATTTTTATGGTTGTTATATCATTTTCTATTTGTTCTAAGTATCTCAGCTTCGGTCTTCCTCTTGTTCTTTTTACTAATGGCATCTGTTTGAATATTTTGTTTGGTATTTCGCCTTCTTCCATTCTTTCTACATGTCCTATCCAACGCAGCCGTCCTATCTTAATGAATGTTATAATATCCGGATTCTGGTATATTTTGTATGGTTCAGAGTTGTATCTTCTTCGCCATATTCCGTTTTCTTTTGTGCCCTTATATATGTGTCGCAAGATTTTTCTTTCGAAGGTGGCTAACAACGTTTCCTCTCTTTTAGTGAGTGTCCAGGTTTCTGAGCCGTATATGAGTACCGGTCTTATTAGAGTTTTATATATTTGGCATTTTGTTTTTCTTGCGACGTTATCTGATCTTAGTTGCCTAATTAAGCCATGGTAACATTTATTTGCAGTAAATATTCGTCTTTTCACTTCCTCCGCAACGTTATTATCTAGGGATCCCAAGTATATAAAGTTTTTTACCCCCTCAATGTTGTATTCTCCTATTGTTATATTTTGTGGCTGCCTTATTTCTGCGTTTTTACTTACCTGCATATATTTTGTTTTGGTCTGATTGATTTTAAGAACACTATTTTGTGCAGCTCGTGTTCTCTTTGGTTGTATGCCTCTATCATTTCTCTTCTTGATCTTGCGATTATGTCAACATCATCTGCAAATGCTAGTATTTGCACGCTTTTATTAATGATTGTTCCTCGTGTATTGACTGTTGTGTCCCTCAGTATTTTCTCGAGTACGATGTTGAACAAGATGCATGATAGAGCGTCTCCCTGGCGTAGTCCCTTTTTCACATCTATTGTTTCCGTTAATTCATTTTGTATCCGGATTCTACTTTCTCCTTTTAGAGATTCTTTTATCAGTTCTATTAGTTGTGTTGGTATATTATACCTCTAGTAGTGTCGTCAACTATTTTCGCAAAATTCTTATTAATATCTGTTTTTACTTATTTCTATACCATTTTCTTGTTATTTGTATTATTGATATTTCAAACAAATACTAAATAAATAAATAAATTTTATCTTTTAAGAATGATTTCCGAAATAGAAATCGAAATGTCAAATAAACTTATTTTAAAGTAAAATTGTTTCTTATTCCCAACAAAAATAGTAAATTGTAGTAAGATACCACAAGAAAATAACTTCAGAACAATATTCTTTATTTACTAGTCTGTTATGTATCGGCACTCTTTATCAAATCGTTGTTCTTCGGCCTTTTTTGTATGCCCAGGATTTCTTTTGCGGTTTTTTGTATAATAGTTTTACAGCTTCCCTATTATTTGTTTATGTCTTCGAGTTTTTTTCGGTTTTCTAGTCTTCTTTTTACATTTTCTTTATATTCTTTGTTCTTGTTAACTTTCAAGTACTATGTATCATATTTTTCATTATTGGGCCCATTTCTTTTTTTATGTTCGAAATTCTGGTTATTATTTTACTTTCCATCATGTTGCTTCATAAAAACGGAGATAAAACAAATTTAGAAAATTATTGACTGCTTAGTCTCTAAAGCAGATTTTATAAGTTTACCAGAGCAATAGTTACAAGAATAGAAATAAAATTAGAGACCAATCACCATGTGGAACAGGCAGGATTCCGAAATCAACAACCATCTATTGAAAATCTTAATAGAGAATAGAGTGAAAAACAGGCCTCTTGTCTTAGATTATATTAATTTTCATTCTCATGGCTTAGGCTATAGGCAGTATCAATCCTGCTCCGAGACTGTACATTGTTTCTGCGAGCAATATTCGTTTTTACGATTGGTATGTTTCTAACCTTGCCAATCACCCTTCACATTTTATCCTGGCTTGGGACCGGCTTTGGTAACCGCAGAGCTACTCAATCCACCCCGCAATTACCCCAGGCAGTGTTGATCGAAAATATCTACCAAAACAACACAATAAAAGTAAAAGTAGAAGAAGAACTAACTGACATATTGAAGCTGGCAATGGGATAAGACAGGGAGATTCTCTGAGTCCTCTATTGTTCAACTTGATTATGGATGAAATAATAAAGAAAGTAAGAACTAAAAAGGATACCAAATGAGAGAAAAATAACTTAAAATAATCTGCTATGCAGACGACGCAATACTAGTCTCTCAAAGTGAAGATGATTTACAACGTCTGCTGCACCAATTTAATACAACCGCCAGAAAATTTAACATGTTAATTTCCCCAAAAAAGACAAAATGCATAGTTATAACAGCAAATTTACTAAGATGTAAATTGTAGCTGGAATGTCAGATAATAGAACAAGTGATGGAGTTTAAATATCTGGGCGTCACATTATTTAGCTACGGAAAGCTCGAAACGGAAGTGGAAGATCAAGTAAATAGAGCAAACAGAGCCGCAGGTTGTCGGAATGAAACAATATGGAGAAATAAAAATATCGGGAAAGAAATGAAAGGTAGAATTTACAAAACAGTCATCAGACCAGTAATGACATACGCGACAGAAACACTACCTGATACAGAGAGGACAAAAAGAATGTTAGAAACAGCAGAGATGAAAACACACAAAAATTTATGGTAAAACAGTATGAGACAGAGCTGGAAATACCGATATACGACCTAGATGCAAGGTAGAGAACATTAAGGACCGGGTAAGAAATAGAAGAGTAGAATGGAACGATCATATAAGCCGAATGACAACAAATAGATTGGTAAAGACGGCAAGAGACGATTCCCCAATAGGAAGACGATCAGTAGGAACACCACAAAAAAGTTGGGATGACAACTTACTGGAGGCACATTGAAAAACAGACAGAGAGAGAGAGAGAGAGTCGTGTCTGCATAAAAAGAAGAAGAAAAAGGTTATAGGTATACAAAACTACAAGAAAATATATACTAGCAAGCAACAACCACTGTTAAGATACATACTAAACAACTTACGTTTCGCCAATGATATGGTAATTAGAGCTTGAAATTTAAGAACAGCAAAAGAGAGGGTATGTGAAATTATTGAGCCAACTGAAAAGATTGATTTAAATATATTATCTAAGGCTAAAGTAATGACAAATTTAATACCCAACCAAATATCTGTGATAGGAAATTAGGATTTGCAGAGATAACCAAGCGCATGAATGAAAAAGACGAATATTTGTCGGACAAAGGGGATATTGGAATTAAGATCACATGAAGACAAACTAAGTGTCGGGCGACAGTTGATAGATGGCCTTGAAAACAAGAAGAGAAGACCTATGTTTAGAGCAGGAGACGTTTTGCGCTGAATGCTGAAAGCTTTATACAATTTTTCTGAAAAATTGCCTACCTTGGTCTATATTAAACTGTGGTATATATTGTAAAGTATTCAAGATTTGCTGTGTTGCAAGATATATTTGTTCTGTGTTCCTTCCTTGAAGTATTAACCCTGTATAGTTGTTAGAAGTGTAACTTGTTTCTATTTTATGCATGGTAAACTTAATTACAGCTTGCATTTGTTTTATTTACATGATAATGAAATATTAATTGGGTCAAAAATACTTGAAGGTTAACGGAACTGTCTGAGATGGAAATAAATCCTGAAAGTAAAGAAAATAAACTTAACTGTTTTTGTATAGCATCGTATGCACCATGCATTTATATTGACAACATAAATTTCAGATTAACTGATCTACCAGTCTATAATCAATCCAATTTTTATTCTAATTATATAACTTTAGTATACTAATTAATCAAATTAACTAACAATGTTTACAAAACATAAGTTTCTTCGCTTACTGATGAACTACTAGACACCATTAGATGATTTAAAAAGTCGCAAACATGAATAGAGCCTACAATAATGAAAAATATAATGTACTTCTAACTACTTTATCTTCTCTGGCCCTGTGTCGTCTGCATCCTAAAATTGTTAAAATTGTTCTCCAAATTCCTTCCAGATATTTCTCTTCGTATCTCTTTAGTCTTTTGGCGCTATTTATGCATCTTCTATATTTATTTCTTTCTTTTGTCATTCTTGCTTTCATAATTATTTTCTCTCGCAATTTTTTAGCCTTTTACCTTTTTTTAGTCATCTCTTTTATAGTTTTTTTCGTTTCCGATTGTTTTTAAGCGTTTCGTAGACGTTGAGTAGACTACTAGACTACTGCAGTCTACTTCAAGCATCGGCAAGAAGTGTCACTACCTGACTTGACAATGGCAAGTGCGACCTTGCCTAAACGCCGTCAAAATACTGGTTTTCCTCAAAACCAAAATTATTCAACGCGGAGTCAAACCCGGAAAACCACAGAAAGCACATATAACTCCCGCGGAAATTTCAAGTGTAACATATATATATATATATATATATATATATATATATATATATATATATATATATATATATATATTAATTTAATTTAATTATGTAAAATTAACGTTGAGTGTGTGATTGAAAGTTTGATATATTTTTTAGGTATCGGTAAACAAGGTGACGACATGCTTGGAGGGAAAAACGGACTAGAACAAGCCATATCATCTCCATGGGATTTATCTATCTATAGAAAACAGGATATGGATCCTGTTGGTAATCCGGTCATTCGAGAAGTACTGATTATCGCAATGGCTGGAACCCACCAGATTTGGGCTTTGTTTTTGGAAGATACAGTATGGTGGAAGTCAAAAAAATATACAGCAGGTAACTATGTTAAAAATATTTACTGATTTGGAGTTCTTAAACCTTTTTAGAATTTTCTTTTGCAACCAATTCTTTAACATTTTAGAGAATCAGAAATATTCGTCGGTATCATTTTTTGAAAGCACACTACTGTACAATGTGATAATGAGATACTTAATTATTAAGAAATCAATTTATATGTGTGTGTTTGATCATTATTGGATTCGGAGTCAATGTCCATTCGCCATCGTACCTTTATGGAAGAAAATAATCTTTATGATGACAAATGCAAAAATGGTTATTACTAATAATGGTTTAACAACACACAACCAGAGAAACGATTCAATGTACTTGAATTTTTTGATAACAGAATAATAAGCAGGAACACTTTTTTTGCAGCTTTGATGAGCGCAAATTAATCTCCATCGTTCAGGTTCTGTCACCGTACATTTTTTAGTATTTACTTCTTTGGAGAGCTATAATCGTAATAGCACGTTCTACATTGTCCATCTGGCTTACTGGTATGGTATCGTTCATGTACGTTACCTTGCGCAAATACACCATACTGATGCCGTACATACACGACAGCACATCACCCACCCTAGCGCCGTACTTTCTGAATACCGTTTTTTTGACTTTTGTTTTCTAAGGTCTGCTCTTTTCATTCGATAACACGAATATAAACAAACTGCCGACAAACGAAAAATGATTCAACCCCTTCAATAGAAAGAATGTAAACTACTGAGTGGCCGTCTCGATCGCGAAGTGCAAATTCTGAAAAATTCAGAAAATGTTGGAAGAAGTGTCTTTTTGCAGAGACGACTTTAATTTGTGATCCAATTATAACTAGCCATCGAAAAGAAATATAATTAAAGCTTTTTTAAACTGTATAGGAGTTATTTCTCAGTAAACAAAACAGTAAACAATATAATCTAAAGACTATGTAAGAGAATGAATTTACTTTCATTTACTGCACTTTCATGCAGTGCAATTTAAACCCAAAAATTGTGAGAAGTATATGTATGAAAGCATTTAAAAGAACAAATTATCATATAAGATATTAACATATTTTTCTACCGTTTGTATTTGGATGTGGATACACAGTGTGAATATATAATTTCATCATTAGGTACAAATAAAATGGTATAATCTTACATAACTTACTTCAAAGTAGCAAAATTGCAGTGTCTTATAATAAATAGTCTCCTAATCATTGATAAAGCAATATCTCTCTGATGCTATATGATCACGTCCTTCTTTGTAATTGTGATCTTAATGTATACTGGAGGTTGTAACATTAACATTTTATGATTGTATTTTTTATGATGTTCTGTTTATGTTTAACACAGATAGTTGTCAATGGATTTATAGATACCCAATATTTATTAAATAGTGTCATAAATCATCATATTTTATTCTGTATTTATATTGTGATTGGCCATCAAGTTGTAAATTTTACATTAATCCTCTGTAACTAAGGTTTGTTAGTTGTTTTTTTTTTTTTTAAGTTTATTTGTAGTTTCTTTGAAGTACTTCTTATCGCTTGATATAATGTTTTGCACGGGCCCGAAATCCTTGACAACTGTTGAGTTTGCATTCAATTTTCCTACTGTCTGGATTAGGGATGGGAAAAACCTACCGGTTTTAACCGAAAACCGGTTTTTTTACTTCGCAATAACCGGTTTTATCGGTTGTTTTTTTGTCCCGGTTACAACCGGTTTTGTATTTTTAAAGTAAAAACCGGTTATTAGGTTTTTACTGTGATTATGATTAGGTTAGGTATTTTTTTGGATCCCAATCATAATTATTATTTTCAAGTAATTATTCCAAACAAAACCATAATTAAAATTTTATTTTATTTTATAAATACAGAAGCAAACTGAAAGTGCAATGCAAACTCTGATCAGCCAGAAACAATTAAGTTTTATTATAATATTTCGTTGAAAAGGTATTTGTAATCATAATATTTACATAAGAAATTAAGAAGTGATCTTTTACATCATCTATTTTTCACACTTGACTCTTGACATTGAAAGTGGGTGAATGGTTGTTTGTTTCTGACCAAAAATAATGTTTTGACTATAAATATCGAATTACCGATTACGAATACGAATCTCCAAGGATTTCCCTACGTTTTCAAAACGATACACACATACAGGAAGTATTAAATGAGTTAAAATGTACCTATTGTACAAATATACAAACGTGTTAAAAGTAATACATGATAATTTTTTTTTGATGGTAGTAAAAATAAAAGATGAATTGCATTATTCAATTTTAAATCCCATTTGAAAGAGTCTGGGAAATTTTTTATGTTGAAATGGTTGGGGTGGAGAATTTTTTGGGTTTGGGAGGAGAGGAAAATTGGTGGGTATTTTAGAGGATTATATTTTTAAATGGTAAATTAAATTTGCATCATTAATTGAATACAATAATTGCATATTATATTCTACTCTCATTATATTCATTGACAATAGAACCTGAATTATTTTAGCGCTCTCTGTTGAGCAGTAGTATAATAATTTTGGTTTACTGCTCTCTGCATCTGACTACAACCAGATGGAATTCTGTCTACCATATGCTTAAAAGATTTACACTAATGTCCCCATATATAGCTGCAATATTGGCAGATCACTCAATTAAAAAAGCACCAAGGATGATTTCTGATTCAGATATAAAACTAATCACTGAAATTGTAAGCATTTTATCGCGTTTCGATGAGGCCACAAAGGAGATCTCGGGTTCCCAGTACATTACTGCTAGCCTTGTTATCCCCCTTGTGTCTATTATCGAAAGATTTTTAAGAAACCTCAAGCCAAACCTTAGTACAGCTCAAAAGTTATACCAAAAGCTTATAACTAGCCTTCAAGAGAGGGGCACTAGGCTTTTACGAAATCCCCTGCTTTGCCATGCTACAATCACGGACCCGAGGTTCAAAAAACTATATCTGAATCCGTATATAGCGGAGACAGTCACATCCAATTTAGGCTCGGAAGTTAGGAAGTAACTTACCGAAATCGGAAAACTTTATCCTTCCTGCTCCTTCCAGAATGAAGAAGCCAAAGTGAGTTTAAAATCAAACCCTCTTTGGTCTTCACACAATCTGGAGTTGGTGAACAGTGGTTTCAGTTCAAGTTCTCAGGACACACAGATTCAAAGTTCTTTTTCAAATGAACTGACTCTATATCTGCAGCGGCCTTTGCTGCAAAGTGATCCGTTTTCATTCTGGGATCAGAACAGAACCTGTATGCCAGGCTTGGCTTTTATAGCTAAAAAATACATGTCGTTGGAGACTTGTGTCATCATTGAATGATATTGTGTCAGATGAGAGAAGCCGCTTAACCGACCAACATATGATATGAACGAGTTTTTCTTAATAGGCTTCATGAAAAATACTTGCCAACATAATGCTAAATCCATTTCGTATAATATAACCTATTTGTAACCTTCTAACCTATACTTTTTTACTTAAAATATTACTTCATATTATTTTATTGTATATTATTGCAATATGTATATATTAATCTTACGCTATATTATATTTAATAATAATCATAATCATAATTAATAATAAATAAATATAATAATTAATAGAATAAAATGGTTTTATTAAAAATTGTGTTTTATTTATATTGATATTGATGTTCTTTCGATAGTTCTAATTTTGATCATATTGATATCGAGTCGAATGAAGTATCGCAAACTAAAGTGCATTGTAAATGTAACTTTGTGACTATTGGATTAAAAAAACCGAAAACCGGTTTTTGGAAAAACCGGTTTTTTTTGGCCGGTTATAACCGCCAGGTTAAACCGTAAGCAAAAAAACCGGTATAACCGAAAACCGGTGTTTTGTCAAAAACCGCCATCCCTAGTCTGGATGTAGTAAAACTCGTTCAAGTAGGGACTTACATTCCCGGTTGGCAATCTAACAGCATCGGCTTTCTGCCATGCAATAATACATGTAAATATGGTTTCATCCATTTAAACTCAACCACTGTTTGGTTGTATTCATTTATTATCTATATATAAATAGATAATCATATCTATAATAAATAGATAAATATTTCCTGTCGATTATTCTGTCTTCAAAAAACTTAAAGCTATTGAATCATTTCTATGATTGTGTCTTGTTAAACCATAATTAGTAATACCGATTTTGTAATTTCTTATCATCAAGTTGATTTATGAATAAATTAAGCATCTAACTATGATATTGTAAGCAGTCAGTGTGCCTTCAAAAAAATGGTACCTATTTGTATCTAGTACCTAATGGTAGTATTATCAGCTGTATACTATTTTCACTGTAGAAAATTATTTAACCAGTATTGTTTATATCTCTAAAAATTCTCTGAAAGACTGAGCATAATTTGTCTGTTTTTTTGGTAGACTATTTAGGTAAAAATGTATTCATACTTTTTTAGGACTGCATCTATATAAAAGTAATTTGTGTTATGAATACCATTTTTACTTAATTTTTCCAAAAATGTCTGTTAGACATTGACGTAATCAAACTTTACATTAACAATGTCAAACCATAATGGTCATGGCATTTAGCATGCTGACTAAACTACTACCGAGCCATATATTTATATGCTCTTATATATAGCTCTTTATAAATTTTAATTATATCTTTTAGGTACTTGCATTAATATTGTCGGTTCCGGTAGAGAAGAAAATAGAAACAACAGTTATCCTCATAACGCGGCCTTCGCGCAACCATCTGGATTAGCTCTATGCCAAAATAATAAAGAAATATATATTGCTGATAGTGAAAGCTCAAGCATTAGAAGGATATCCCTAGTCGATGGAAAAGTCACTCCTGTTGTTGGAGGAGAGAGAGATCCAAGCGTGAGTAAATCAATTAAATATTTTTTTTATTTTGTGGGGGTTGTATAGACTTATATAGACTTAAGAACAGAGCCCGACTTAGACATTTAGTGCCCTGGTCTTCTCCAGCACCCCCTCCAATCATCCTTTTCCTTGGCTGCTCTCCTCCAGTTATCCACGCTCAATATCTCTTTAGCATCGGTTCCCATTTTGTCTTCCACCTATTCCTTGGTCTTTCTACTGGCCGGCGTCGCACCATAGTTGCACTAAGCATTCTACTAGGTGTTCTGTTGTTATCCCTTCTTATAAGGTGACCTGCACAGCCCAATCTTTGTAATTTTGCATAATTTTACCACAAGGAACTACACAGAACAAAACAGACATTACAGAAGAAATATAAAAGCAATTTAAAAAGAAAGCGAAAAATAGTAGCTCATAATTATTCTAATCTGAAATTCGAAATAAACATCTCTAAAGTAAAGTACTTCTACTACTAATATTATAATAGAAAAATGTCTCGAATAACTGGAACGAATCCATTACAATGATGCCATCCTATGGCTCTACAGCCCAATTCGAGCCCTGGTCTCCCTCAGCAAGCCTCTCTATTCGTTACAGTCTGTTGCCGTTCTCCTCCGCAATCTACTGCCAAGGAGATTTCTTGCGTCCACATCCGCATGATTCGGAAAGTACACAACCTCGTAATTAAACTATATTATAGATATCTATTACCAGTAAATAGGTAAAAAATTAGAATGTTTAATGCATCGAAAAAGAAGAAAGGGCGGACATAAAAAATTACCAACCGATAACTCTTCTTAACATCATCTTATAAATTACTACTAACGAATAGGTTAACAACAAAATTCAACGGATACCAATATAAAGAATAAGCCAGCTTCAAAAAAAGGATTTAGAATTAATGACCACTTCGTCGAGAAGGCTTTTGAAGACATAAAACATGCGCTCTATTTAACTTCGAAACTTTGTAAATTGCCTTCGAACAAAACCGTGTGCCTAAAATAATACGAAATTCAAGTTTACAGGGTATTTTTTATTAAAATTAATTAAACAAAATATAAGAAAACAAAATAGAGCATATTCTACAAGTTTCCTAGAGATTGCAACTTTCAAGAAAAGAAAACATGAAAAGTCAACAAGCGTTTATCTTTGGCCACAATTTTAAGAATATGTGTAGAAATATGTGGAAGAATCGCAGTACTGTAATCTGACAGGCATGTCACACAATAATTTCTGTGTAATCCCTTCTAGAGAATAAATTCTCGGTGGTTGAATTACAATTATCCACAACCCCGCCTCCCGAATGTGGGACTCTCTAACTTCAAACAACACATTGGAATCTAGTCATTTAGCCACAGAATTCTAATATTTGTTTATTAAGATATTTGTTCTTAAATAATATAACCAACTTTAAAAAGAAAGTTACATATTAGTTTATATATTACTCTCTAGGGAAAGTAAGTGGGTGATGTTTGTGGGAGTCTGAATTTTAAGATCTGATGGTTTTTAATACACCTGATCTGTTTTACACTTATGTTTATCGAACTTAAAAGGAATATGGTTGATGTCACATTGTGATATTTTATCGCATGAGCATACCCCAGATTTCTGGGTGCGCTAAAAAGCATTACTTACGATAACAGAATTCGCAACAGATCCATATTTGCGGGTACAAATCGATAGAACGTAGTCAGTTGCAAAGTATGTTTGACTCCTTCCTCAAACTTTGCTTGATTAGGAACCAAATTGGAGCGTATACGTAACCATGTAGTTGACAATCAATTGCAAATAAATTTTCTGATAGATTAAGAGTTTTTACTTCTAAATCTGAGTATATGATTAGTAGTAAGCCATCTCGAGTGCACTATCTTCCGTATTGACGGTTTGGCAGCTCTGGAGTACAGACTACAGTTGATACTGCTTGATATATCTCATAAACATATTTTTTTATCCATACTTAGATCATCAAACACATTTTTTGGCAAATTAGACAAATTTCAAGCTATCTCACGAAAGGACACTATGATCTTATTTTTGCAACCAATTATTTGTTTTCCATTATACATATAAAATTGCTCAACGGGTCTGAGAGACACAAGGCTTCAATAGTTTTCTTCCATTTCTTCCTGTTCTGTGGTAGACCTTTCCAATCTTGTGCCCTCAACAATTTCAGATCTTCCTTTTACCCATCGTCGACCAGTGACTCCATCCAATTGTCGTTATTTTTGGTTGTTCATATATTTTCATTAATTTATTATTAATTTATATTTTTATTAACATGGCGATCACCAGAAGATCGTCCAGGTCATATGATACGAAATCAAATTGATTACATCTTGATAAACAAAAGATTCCGCAACTATATAAAAAGAGTGGCCGCTTACCCTGGTGCGGACATTTCGTTTGACCACAACCCCCTAATCGCGAATGTAAGGCTTCGATTGGCAAAGGTTAAAAAGCCATCTAATAAAAAATACATAAACACTAGAGAATTAATGAGAGATGAAGAGCTTAGATCTACATACAGTAAGCACATTAACGAGAACTTGAGAAACATACAAGGAAATTGCATAGAGGAAACCTGTGAGAAAATAAAAATAGCTATAGTCTAGGCTGACGAAGTAGTCGCAAGTAAAATAAAAAGAAATCACAAAAACGATTGGATGACGGAAGAGATACTTGATCTAATGGAGCAACGCAGACAGTACAAAATACATCAGAATCAACAGGAATGCAAGGAAATCCAACGTACGATAAGGGCAAGAGTTAAAAACGCAAAGGGGGGGAAACGAAAAGTGAGACAGCTTTGGACTACATAAAAAGATCAAAGAAATTTCGAGTATATACAAGAAACACCATGAGACTCGCCTGAAGATTGATCAAGGAAACTACGTTCATATCCAGGAAGAACTAGCTAAAATCTGGGCAAACTATGCTTCATCTCTCTTTGCGGATAATAGAAGAGGTAGAGATTATTCGCGCCGAGGTGGAGTACGCTATAAAAGTAGCAAAACTAGGCAAGACCCCTGGACCGGATGGGATTATTACGGAAGCCATAAAACTCTTGGAAGATGATAACATCGACATGCTGGTAACAATTTTCAATGCCATATATAACACCGGCCACATTCCAACGGATTGGCTTTATTCAACCTTTATAATGATCCCTAAATCACAAAGAGCGACAAAATGCAAAAACCACAGACTGATAAGTTTAATGAATCATTTGATTAAGGTGTTTCTTCGCATCCTTCACACAAGAGTGTTCAGAAAGCTGGAAGATCTAAGCGGTGAGACACAATTTGGTTTCAAGAGCGGACTGGGTACACATGAAGCAGCTTTCTGCTTGAATACGCTTGTACAAAACTGCATGGATCACCGAAAGGATATAGTCATAACATTCCTCGATTATTATTATTATTTATTATTAAAAAAGCGTTTGATACCGTAAAACATGACGCAATGATAAAAATGCTACATTGACGAGAAAGATATAAGAGTTATCCAGAATCTCTATTGGAATCAAAAAGCACGAGTGAGGCTGAACAAATCAACCAACACAGAAGAATTTGAAATTTTAAGAGGGGTGCGACAGGGGTGTATTTTGTCTCCTATGCTCTTCAATCTCTATGTGGAGAACATTTTTGCAGAAGCACTGGAAGGCTCTGAGTGTGGAATAAAGGTAAACGGGTTCCCAATAAATAACATTCGTTACGCCGACGACACCGCGATAATAACAGACAACGAACATGATATGCAGTTGATGTTAAATAAAATAAACACTGTAGGAAAAATATATGGCTTGAAGATAAATGCTGGAAAAACTAAATGCATGGCAATAAGAAAAAACGCACTTTTAAGAATACAACTGCAAGTAGATAATGCTCCAATCGATCAAGTGAAAACATTTACATACTTGGGAATGATGATGAATGACCAATGGGATCCTCAACAAGAAATAAAATGCCGTACCGAACAAGCAAGACAAGCTTTTATCAAATTTAAACCGCTACTATGTAACCGCAATCTTTCCTTCAATCTCCGCTACAGGATGGTTAAATGCCATGTATCGTCCATATTGTTATACGGCATGGAAACGTGGACGTTAAGAGTACCTTCCATTAATAAGTTGGAGGCCTTCGAAATGTGGACGTTGCGAAGAATGTTCCGCATACCATGGACAGATAGGGTGAGAAACGAGGAAGTCTTAAGAAATCCTAATACTGAGAGAGAACTACTCAATTTGATCAAGGTACGAAAAATTGAATACTTCGGCCATATTCTGAGAGGAAAAAAATACGCAATCCCTCAACTAATCATCCAGGGAAAGATTGAAGGCAAGAAAGGAGTAGGTCGCAAACAAATGTCGTGCCTACGGAACATAAAAAACTGGACAGACATAAATAACACTGGCGATCTTTTGCATGCCACAAAAGACAGACGTCTGGCCTTAAGATAATTCGCCAACGCACTATAGATGCACGGCACTATAAGAAGAACATGTAGACGTTCGCCTGACATTTATTCGTAATTGTACCTCTCTAGCATGTGTGATAATTTCACCTGTATTTCAAATTCCGCACTAAACTCTTATTTTTATCTCGCAGCCACGAAGGTTGCTTGCTTTCTCTCTGGGCCACTTCTTCCTTCTATCCTGACCTTTAAAATCAATCGTGCTCTTCTTAACTCCTCCTTCAGTTGTCACTTGATCAATCCATGAGGTATGCAGTAGTTTAGCAATGTACACATTTCCGGTGCTTTTATACGATTCATTCGATCCTCGGCCCCAACAATAACATTTTCATTTCTAAAAATGATAAAAGTCGTCCCCGTGCTTCAGAGTGTACGTAAAGCCGTCGGTCACGTTGTAGTGTGCCTCGACACTAGTTATCTGAAACAAGTACAGTTAAAGATGCAATTGGGGCCGGAATAATCCGAAAGAATCTCCCCCGCAAAAGTGCCATAGGATATTATTATGATTATTTTCATTTATAGCGCATCCAAGTTATTCGAACTTATCAACTTTTTCCAAAGGTTTTCTTTTTCTTACGGTGCCTATCCGTCCTGGATGTAGGTGATTAACATGGTTATCCTTATCTTGTTGGTAGCTATTCGGTTGTTGAGTTGTTGGACTATTTTCTTAGGTCCTTGAGCCAAGAAATTCTTTTTCCTGGCCCTGTTTTTCCATATACTTTACCCTGAAAACTGAATTGCAACAAGTCATATCTCTGCTAATTTCTCATGGCCTATATATTCTAATTTGCGCTCTCTAAATTTATTCTGCCATCAAAATAACCTAGATACCCTTCCGAAGGCGGTTTAACTTCAAAAACGCCAACTGGTCTGAGTATAATGACGACTTAGATCCAGCACGAGAAAACTGTTCTTCGTGCAAATCCTACAAAAGGTGTTTAAGCAGCACATACCAAGAAGCTGCAGAAAACAATTTATATTAAACCTATCAGATTTCTCCAGAAGCACCTTAAACAAGTATGAAAGAGTATTCAATAAAGATCCATCCTGCGAGGAAACAATAGACTGTAGCAAAACCGTTATGGCAGCACTGACGGAAGTCTATGGACATATATCAGAGAAGCAAAATTGCCTGAAATCTAATAAGGAAACTAAACGGCCCAAAGGTGAGCAAAGCGCCTTCGAACGTTACTCTTAACCAGATAGCTCCCCTACAACCGAGAAAAAGTACTTTGACATCCCTTTCAACATGAAAGAACTCAACAAAGGACTAAATGTACACAAAAATGGGAAAGCCGCAGGAATCGATGGTAAGTGTGTGGAACAAATTTAACATTTTTGCACTGTGGAAAAAAGCTGGATTCTACGCCTGTTCAATAACTGCCGAACAACATTCCAAATACTAAAACTGTTGAGAAAAGCAAAAGCATAATCGGCTATAATAGAACCTGTGGAAGATCCAGAAATGTCAAAAAGGTATATATATATATATATATATATATATATATATATATATATATATATATATATATATATATATATATATATATATATATATATATATATATATATATATATATATATATATATATATATATATATCGTTTCTCTGCCACCTACATAATCCGTATAAAACACTTATCCTGCATCGCATAGAGAAAGCGGTCGACTCAGAAATCATACCATAGCAACATGGTTTCAAACCTGGGGGGACTTGTACCAGCCAAATTCTAGCTCTGACAGCGAGTGTACACTCTGTAGACGTTGAGAACAGATTTGAAGAAAAAAGATAATAATCCTAGCCCTCGTGGACTTAGCGCCGCGTATGACACAGTAGACCATAGAAACCTGCTGCGGAAGGTGTACGTCACTCCTAAGAACTACTATCTTGCCAAAATAGTAGAATTGCTACTGCAAAATAGACGATGCTACGTGAGGGGAGAAAAATTCGCTGGCGAACCCAAACAAACAACTTTGCTCAGTGTAGCGTACTAGCACCTATATTTTTTAACCTATACCCCAATGATCAACCATCGCCAACTTTTACTAACAATTTTATATACGTAGACGACTTAGGCATCACAGCCCAAGGTTCGAGCTTTTGATAAGATGAAACTAAAATTGGAAGCTCCCTTGAATTTGATGTCCAAGTATTATAAAGACAATTCGCTAAAATCAAATCCAACTAAAAGTCAGGTTTTCGCTTTCCACCTTCAGTTCTGACAGGCCAAAAGGAAACTCAACATCACGTAGAATAAACCACGCTAGAGGAACAACCGAACAACCAACGTACACTAGACCTTTGTTAACGTACGGCTTACGTTGCGAAAAAAACCTGAAGGAAGGCGGATGCGCATAACAACCTTTTAAGGAAACTTAGCAATAGTAAATGGGGCGACAAACCCACAGTACTAAGATTAACAGCGTAAGGGCTATGCTTCTCAATGACGAAATACGCATGTTCGGTATGGAAAAGATCTTCCCACGCCAAGAAAGTAAAGGCCAGCTTGAACGAAACGTTCCTACTCATTACCGGCTGCATGAGACCAACTCCTCTGGATAAACTTATATTTATCCTCCGGATAAATAAACTAATAAGTTTTAGGCCTCTCGGATTCTGACTGCCGTAGAACGGCCCACGGAATTCCTTTGACAACCCTCACACCCTTTTTGGCCACGAAATATATCCTGACAGACTAAAATCAAGAGAGCGCTTCCTTAGCAGCTAGCTAGCACCAGTCTTTTAATCAGTAACAGAAACTCCACAAAGCAGGATTTCGAGCGACTGAGAAACTATAGTTTTTCGGACATGAAAAATTAAAAAAATAAGATTAAAAATACACAAGACAGCATCACTATTACAATCAAACTACAGAAATAAAAAGCACTAAAAGGGCACGATACTTTAAAAAAAAGAATAAAAAAACTAATAAGTACATTATAGAATAAACTAAAATAAGAAATGTCAGCAGAGAAATAGCAAAACTAGTGATAATTTGCAGGACATAACAACAGATATGAAGATAAATTTAGAAGTAATTGGGAAAACAGGACAGCACAAGGAAGATCGTAAAAGCAATTAGCAGAAAACCTCAAAAAATGGTCAGCTCCGATGTGGATGAGTATAGAAAACACGGAAGAGTAGAAGAGATTAAAAAAGAATTGTGCTCAATATTGGACGACTGAAGCTGATATTCATAGTAGTCGTAGATGTATTTATCCACCAACTAGCGTTTCTACCTTCATTGCCGTTAACTTCTTCAAAAAAAATATATCAAGTCTTTAACTTCAGATATTGCACTTGCCCAATGATCACAACACATTAAAGATCATCTGATCTTTTTAAACGTTGCTTGATTAAATATTTCAAATAATTTACAAGATGTTTATCTTGACATTATGACATATTGACATTTGTCATAAATTTCATTTCCTGGATTTCTGTATCAGTTGCCTTATAGCAGTGGTCAGACCCAATTGAGGTCGCCATTTCTGAGTCAGGGTTCAAGAATCTTCAATCATCTATAGCATATCGCCAATTTTTAAATTTAAATTAATTTTAATATGTAAAACAAAGGTTTTTATACCTAGTTTTTAAGTAGTACTACCACATGTGTTTAGTAAAAGTCAAAATTTCGCCCATTTTTTACCACATTAAAGTGCAATTACTTACTTTTAGAAATCACTGATAATGGTCTAATAATGATAAAAAAAAATTAAAGATATCGATTACAAAAACTTTATACTTTTATTAATGAATTCAAAAATATTAATTTTTATTATTTTGAACATATTTATATATTTTACAATAAATCGTTTTTACAATAAAATATATTCATCTGAGTTTTATTTTTCAGAATTTGTTTGCATTTGGTGATAAAGATGGTACCTTATTTGACGCCAAACTCCAACACGCGTTAGGAGTTGGAATAACCAGTGATGAGAAAACCCTTTTCGTAACTGATACCTATAATCACAAAGTGAAGAAAGTCAACGTTGCCGATAATTCCGTGTGCTCTATTATTTTACCACCTGAAGACGCCACAGATGGTACTAGTAGCACATTTAAAGAACCTGCTGGAGTGTGTATTAGTTCCGATAATAAAAAGCTGTATGTGGCGGATACAAACAATCATCAGATCAAAGTCCTGCATTTAAATAACCAGCATAATGTTACCAAAGTGGAAAAACTAGAGTTGAAAAAAATAGAGAACAATAAGGCTGAAGTTGACAAATCTAGCTACGAGATTTTATCGAGAAAACCAGTATCAATTAATTCGAATGGTGGAAAAATTATTCTTACAGTAAATTTAAAGTTTGATAATGGTTTAGGGCTTACCGAAGGTGCTCCGCAGACGTGGTTGGTGGATTTGCCAGACATAACGTGGTCTTCTATACCCAAGAATGGATCAAACCTTGATTTGGTAGAAACTACAATTAGTGTACCTACTAATGGTATTAATCAGAACCAAAACATAGATTTTTTATTTAATCTTGTTACTTGTACGGATGACACATGTCTTCCTAAAAGCTTTATCGTGAGAGTACCTATTATATATCAAAACAACGAGAGCAAAGTTACTGAAAATATTTCCGTGCTTGTTAAGCCAGAAAATATCGTTCTATTATAGAACAGTATACTTCTATATCTTTTTGGGTATAACAGTTTATTTATATGAATTTAACAATATTAACTCTGGATTTGTCGCTAATATGTTTATAAATTTTCATTTTAATTTTTGTAGTAAAATCTGGCGAATTACCGGGCCAATCTAAAACATTAATCTTACTATTTTTTAAAAATTCTATCATTTGCTTCAACTTGTGATAGGGAGCAGAGTCATGTTGAAGAATCGCTTCTCCTTGGGTCTGACATTTTTCGAGTTCTGTGTCTCCAAACGCTGTTCCAACATGGATTTGTATTTTTGGCTGTTCATCATGCCTTCGATTGGTACCAAAAATCCAACACACCTGTACAAAAAAAAATTTTTGACTGGATGTTTTGAGGTTTGATCAATATGAGACGGTGCAAGGTTTTCACATTCAGGCTTCCTGACGAATTTCGACCGCTGTCCCTGAACTATAAAGTGAGTTTCATCTGTAAAGAAGACTTTTCTCCAGTCGTCTACAGTCCAATTAGAGTATTTTTGGTTCACAATAGCCTTTGTTTCTTCATTCGTTCAGTTAGAATCTGTTTTTTTCTGTGGACGCATTGCTCTTCTACCATTCTCCAAAAGTCTTTTACGTACAGTTGAGTCATGAATCACTATCATTAACATCTTGTTGGAGCTTGGCTTGTTTTTCTTGGGTCCAATTTGCTCTTTCGAAGCAAACATTTTTCATCAGCTGGTGTTGTTTTTCTCTTTCTTCCGCATTTTCCTGACCTTTTCACATCTATTGATCCCGTTTCTCTTTTAGGCTTCAAAATCTTGCTTACTACCACCTGACTCACTCCACACCTTCTTGCGATTTCTCTTTGTAACAAAGAAGTGTGTTCATTTAACGTGATAATCTTTTCACGCTTCCTAGGTGTAATATCCATGATGGAATTAAACGATACAAACTCACTAATTACCACAAACAAACATTACAAATAGTACAAAACAACACAAACTTAGTGGGAAATGTCCTAAAACACCCTCAAATAAAAGACAGAGACAAATAAGGTCATGTTTTCAATGCTTGGTCAGTTGTAAATGTGTAGACAGTGTTGCCAAATGTGAATATTGAAAAATGTCACAATCATTTCATTAATTTGCACAATACTCTAGAACGTTTTTAACCGTTGATATGTTTAACCGTATATAAAACGTTTATATATTCATCAAAACTGTTTTCGTTTTTAACGCCTTCATTTTCTTCACAATTGGCTTGATGTGTATCTGTATTGGGAGTTGGGAACAAGCTTTCTAATGACATTATCAGCTTCATTGATTTTGGTGCAGAAAGACAAACAATGTATTCTTATGTCTGTCCGTTTTCTGCTCAATCTTTAAAAGAACAAAGTCTTTAAGTCTTTTTCCACGACACATTTCACAACAGATCTAAAGTTATTAATCACAAAGTGCAAAGACTACTACACTCGAGTATACAAGACTAATAGGCTTGATTGGCTTACACGCGTTATGCCAGAAAAAGGAGTGGAAGTAACTAGTAAAGTACCTTAAATAATCCCGGATGTTAAAAAAGTTGATTTATTTTTTAAAATACGTCTGAAAGAAACACATATCTAGCGACCAATCCCGGGTTAAACTTTTTTAAATAGTGATGTTTGTACAATTTGCACTTTGTTTTTATATTTTGATATATTTACAATAAGCCTATACAAGTTTTTTATTAAGTTTATTAAAGAAAAAGTAATTTTAATGGCCTATGGCAACAAAGTTCTTATAAAATAAAAATTTCTGAAAATTAAGAAAAAAAAGTAGAATATGCATTTTGTTAACCGTACCAAATAACTGAATTCTTAAAAATAAAAAGGACAGTAAACTTTATTATTATTGAGTCTATATTTACAATGTGTTTACATTTTTTTTTATTAATATTAAACTGTTTTTACAATCTAAACATTGAAATTTTTAAGGAAATTTGGTGATAAAACTGTCTTTGTGGATTTTGCAGGCTAGTGCCCGTTCAACTTATCAAGATTTTAAGTCACTAAAGTCACTTACCTGTAAATTTCTATTTCTGTGTGTGGCAGTAGCGCACCTAGAATTTGCCTCTGGGGGGGGTTTTGGTTGGTCACCAAATTTTTTTTTATGATGTTACCTCCATTTTGAGTCCTTAAAATGTGTAAGTAACAGTGTCGGAATAGGGTCCTGGGGGGGGGGTTTAACCCCCAAAACCCCCCCCTCGGTGCGCCACTGGTGTGTGGTTGCATATTTGTGTATTGTGTTGTTTATAAATGATATTCCCCGATCCTCGTGGAGGGTGTGGAACTCCACCCACACGCATCTTAGTGACATTAATCTCCACCGCACTCAATGTAGACGAGGCGGTATCTGTTTTGGGTTGGGTAAATCGTATATGATCCTATTTTTGCTTTAATTGCTTTAAAATATTATTAGAAATGATAATTTCACTATGCGGACACTTCAAAAGATGGGCTAAATTTTTTATTAAACAATTTGTGAAAAAATTTGAAAAATTCAATTTTTTTCTCTTTTTTGTTGCTAGTGTTTGTTTGTTGCTGTTGCTTTTTCTCAAAAAATCAATATTTATTCAGTAATTTTTTTCAGATATTTAAAAGCGACATAGAACCTTCATAATTTACTCAGAAAGTCTATTTAGTATAAAAAAAAACACTACACAAAATATCAGCACAATCGATCAAGTAGCTTTTGCAAAATAATTCTGCAATCTAAATGTCTAAAAAAAATTATTCATTTTTAACATTATGCAGAGCCAACAAAAAAAGTTTTAAATACTTATAAAAAATTTACATATAGAAGTGTATTTAGGCTTTGGAATAAAACCCAAATCATTGAAATCTGTTGAAAAGAAAAGCCTAGGAAATTTTTGAAACAACTATACAATTTTTAAGCTAATAAACACATAGAACAACTTTTTTAATTTTCCATTAACTTTTTCTTTTCTAATCTTATATCGAAAGTTCAAAAAAAGAAATATAATATAATAACGAAAGTCTTAGATTAGAATAGATTTTACATTTTTGTCTTATAGAATTATTTAATTTCTTATGTTTTCTTTATTTTTCTATTTAACAATAATAAAATTATATGAATATTTAATTTTTTGTATTTAAATATAATATCAATGTTAATTATACTTTTTGATCAAAATCTAAATACATTTATTTGTAAATATTAATTTTAACTAATAATATTTTTATACTTTCTAAATTTCTTATTTTTAAAAATATATAATTATAACAATATAATAAAAAAAATATTCAATAAATAATTAATTTAATAAATCCCGGATCGATTGTTTATTTTTATGTCGTTTTTAAACTATTTAAATGCAAGAAAAATAAATATGCACATAAGTTTATATGTGTTAAATATAATAATATACAAAAAAAGAAATTAAATAATTTTATGTTACAACTGTAAAATTTATTCTAATCTAAGCCTTGTATTAATATGTTGTATTTCTTCGCTGAACTTACGATATAGGTTTGGAAAAAAAATGTTTATTAAAAATTTAAAAAGTCATTATGTTTGTTTATTAGCTTAAAATGAGCTATAGGCGTAACTATTGATATAGATTGATTTAGCACAGAGATAACGGTAAAGATAATGATGATCATATAACACTTCTTCGAATGTTTTTATAGTTGTTTAAATGCAAATGCAAATACTTCCCATATACATTTGTTTATTAATTTACAAAATCACACCAATAATCAAGTTATTAATTTTTTACTTCTATATTGTTTTTGAAATAGTAATAAAATGGTTTCCTTTAAGTTGTACTATTAATTTTATAAACTACATGTAAAAAGTTGATATTGGTTTGTTGTCATCGGATGTTGGTTGAGGTTTTTAGAGGATATACATAAAAAACAAGAGTGATATTAGTTTTAACTAACACAATATTTAAAGTGTTTAATGAATTACCTTTTGTACTAATGACTAAATTATATAATAAAGATGGTTAATTTGACCTTATTGAACAAATTTGTTTCATTTTTTACCGATTTCCAATTAGTATAATAAATAAAAATGTTGTTTAACTTCTACGAATTAAACATGTATAGGTATACAGGATATACATTTACGTAAAAGTTCTCTCTTGGTCTCAATCTTGCTTATAAAAATAACTGTGTAGTCGGTATTTATCATTACTCATAATACGGTCAAAGTAGGTTAGTTTTCTGTTCATTACGGTGGTAATAATTTCTTTGTGTTTTCTAAGCCTCTCGAAAATCGTGATAATAGTTGTTTGCTGGTAGCACCACATTTTTAATACGTCTAAGCATTTGGTGACATATTTCGTAAGCCTCCATTTTTCTGCTTCTTAAAAGATAACAATCACTAAAGACAGCTGAGAATTCTTATGCCTGTATTAATATTTAGAGTTATATTACAGAGGACCTTCTTTAGGCAGTTAAAAGCATTTCTGGCTTTTTAATACGAGTTTTTATTTCATAACTATGACCTCGTATATCTTTAATAGTGCAGCCCAGGTAGCATGTTTCCTT
The DNA here is from genome assembly GCF_040954645.1 of Diabrotica undecimpunctata. NCBI lineage: Eukaryota > Metazoa > Arthropoda > Insecta > Coleoptera > Chrysomelidae > Diabrotica > Diabrotica undecimpunctata. The sequence continues at coordinate 43,252,437 of NC_092807.1, read as the reverse complement.
TTCACTTTCTAATGGTGTATCATTTCTTTTAAATTGGGCAGTTATTTGGTGTTCTTGTTAATACTTGGTGCAAGGAAAGATTGAGAACAAGAGAGGGGTAAGTCGTCAACAAATGTGGCTACGGAATATAAATAACTGAACAGGCATAAATAACAGTGGTGAGCTTTTGCTTGCCGCAAAAGACAAATATCTGAACTTAAGATAATTTGCCAATGCATAAGAAGATTACTACTTATTAGTTTAGTCTTTTAAGAGTGAGTTTCAATTCGTATTCTTTGTATGATTTTACAACGTTATCCATCATTGTCTGGAGTCCTGCATTATTTGTCAGCAGTACGGTGTCATCTACATATCTAATATTATTGACCAATTGTAGTCTCAAACTACAAAGTTTGAGATTATTCTCATATCTTTACCATTGATTCCTTATTTTTTAGAATATTAATTCGTGCGACTTTGTCGAATGCTTTTTCGAAATCAATGAAACATGAAAATGCGCCGTTAATTAATTATATACATAAATAAGAATAAGTAAATGTCACGTAGTACTCTTATTTTAGCTCTTTAAAAACAAATTTTAAAAAAAACTTACGTTGGTCCAAACTAAGTTGGTAAAGGTCTCGGGCTAAAGCCACTGTTGAATCATTGAATGCATTGGGCGCGATGGTGTATTGTGTGTTGCCCGTCTCTAAGGCAGGTCGATTAGACATGCTTATCGAGCAAAAAGACTGTCTTTTCTTTTTGCTCGATGCGTATGCTGTACCACCGTTTTGAAGAGAGAAGCCAACATAAATTGCTTTGCGCAGCTATGCGTGACGTCAGTATATGGCAGAAAACGTTAAAAACTAGAAGTATTTACAGGTGTTCGCAAACTGTTAATAAGTGTTAAGTTCCAATTTAATACTTATCTAATACATTATTTTTTTTTAATTATGGTATTATCTTGCAGTGCATTTAATTGTACCCAGCGACACAAAAAGGGGACAGATATATCATTTCATGGGTAAGTAAATTCATAAATTAAACTTGGAAAACCTACCAGAAATTTAGCACCTATTAATGTACTTTTCTCTTCCAAAGTGTTTAAAATAGATACATAGTTTTATTTTTCAGAATTTGTTTGCATTTGGTGATAAAGATGGTACCTTATTTGACGCCAAACTCCAACACGCGTTAGGAGTTGGAATAACCAGTGATGAGAAAACCCTTTTCGTAACTGATACCTATAATCACAAAGTGAAGAAAGTCAACGTTGCCGATAATTCCGTGTGCTCTATTATTTTACCACCTGAAGACGCCACAGATGGTACTAGTAGCACATTTAAAGAACCTGCTGGAGTGTGTATTAGTTCCGATAATAAAAAGCTGTATGTGGCGGATACAAACAATCATCAGATCAAAGTCCTGCATTTAAATAACCAGCATAATGTTACCAAAGTGGAAAAACTAGAGTTGAAAAAAATAGAGAACAATAAGGCTGAAGTTGACAAATCTAGCTACGAGATTTTATCGAGAAAACCAGTATCAATTAATTCGAATGGTGGAAAAATTATTCTTACAGTAAATTTAAAGTTTGATAATGGTTTAGGGCTTACCGAAGGTGCTCCGCAGACGTGGTTGGTGGATTTGCCAGACATAACGTGGTCTTCTATACCCAAGAATGGATCAAACCTTGATTTGGTAGAAACTACAATTAGTGTACCTACTAATGGTATTAATCAGAACCAAAACATAGATTTTTTATTTAATCTTGTTACTTGTACGGATGACACATGTCTTCCTAAAAGCTTTATCGTGAGAGTACCTATTATATATCAAAACAACGAGAGCAAAGTTACTGAAAATATTTCCGTGCTTGTTAAGCCAGAAAATATCGTTCTATTATAGAACAGTATACTTCTATATCTTTTTGGGTATAACAGTTTATTTATATGAATTTAACAATATTAACTCTGGATTTGTCGCTAATATGTTTATAAATTTTCATTTTAATTTTTGTAGTAAAATCTGGCGAATTACCGGGCCAATCTAAAACATTAATCTTACTATTTTTTAAAAATTCTATCATTTGCTTCAACTTGTGATAGGGAGCAGAGTCATGTTGAAGAATCGCTTCTCCTTGGGTCTGACATTTTTCGAGTTCTGTGTCTCCAAACGCTGTTCCAACATGGATTTGTATTTTTGGCTGTTCATCATGCCTTCGATTGGTACCAAAAATCCAACACACCTGTACAAAAAAAAATTTTTGACTGGATGTTTTGAGGTTTGATCAATATGAGACGGTGCAAGGTTTTCACATTCAGGCTTCCTGACGAATTTCGACCGCTGTCCCTGAACTATAAAGTGAGTTTCATCTGTAAAGAAGACTTTTCTCCAGTCGTCTACAGTCCAATTAGAGTATTTTTGGTTCACAATAGCCTTTGTTTCTTCATTCGTTCAGTTAGAATCTGTTTTTTTCTGTGGACGCATTGCTCTTCTACCATTCTCCAAAAGTCTTTTACGTACAGTTGAGTCATGAATCACTATCATTAACATCTTGTTGGAGCTTGGCTTGTTTTTCTTGGGTCCAATTTGCTCTTTCGAAGCAAACATTTTTCATCAGCTGGTGTTGTTTTTCTCTTTCTTCCGCATTTTCCTGACCTTTTCACATCTATTGATCCCGTTTCTCTTTTAGGCTTCAAAATCTTGCTTACTACCACCTGACTCACTCCACACCTTCTTGCGATTTCTCTTTGTAACAAAGAAGTGTGTTCATTTAACGTGATAATCTTTTCACGCTTCCTAGGTGTAATATCCATGATGGAATTAAACGATACAAACTCACTAATTACCACAAACAAACATTACAAATAGTACAAAACAACACAAACTTAGTGGGAAATGTCCTAAAACACCCTCAAATAAAAGACAGAGACAAATAAGGTCATGTTTTCAATGCTTGGTCAGTTGTAAATGTGTAGACAGTGTTGCCAAATGTGAATATTGAAAAATGTCACAATCATTTCATTAATTTGCACAATACTCTAGAACGTTTTTAACCGTTGATATGTTTAACCGTATATAAAACGTTTATATATTCATCAAAACTGTTTTCGTTTTTAACGCCTTCATTTTCTTCACAATTGGCTTGATGTGTATCTGTATTGGGAGTTGGGAACAAGCTTTCTAATGACATTATCAGCTTCATTGATTTTGGTGCAGAAAGACAAACAATGTATTCTTATGTCTGTCCGTTTTCTGCTCAATCTTTAAAAGAACAAAGTCTTTAAGTCTTTTTCCACGACACATTTCACAACAGATCTAAAGTTATTAATCACAAAGTGCAAAGACTACTACACTCGAGTATACAAGACTAATAGGCTTGATTGGCTTACACGCGTTATGCCAGAAAAAGGAGTGGAAGTAACTAGTAAAGTACCTTAAATAATCCCGGATGTTAAAAAAGTTGATTTATTTTTTAAAATACGTCTGAAAGAAACACATATCTAGCGACCAATCCCGGGTTAAACTTTTTTAAATAGTGATGTTTGTACAATTTGCACTTTGTTTTTATATTTTGATATATTTACAATAAGCCTATACAAGTTTTTTATTAAGTTTATTAAAGAAAAAGTAATTTTAATGGCCTATGGCAACAAAGTTCTTATAAAATAAAAATTTCTGAAAATTAAGAAAAAAAAGTAGAATATGCATTTTGTTAACCGTACCAAATAACTGAATTCTTAAAAATAAAAAGGACAGTAAACTTTATTATTATTGAGTCTATATTTACAATGTGTTTACATTTTTTTTTATTAATATTAAACTGTTTTTACAATCTAAACATTGAAATTTTTAAGGAAATTTGGTGATAAAACTGTCTTTGTGGATTTTGCAGGCTAGTGCCCGTTCAACTTATCAAGATTTTAAGTCACTAAAGTCACTTACCTGTAAATTTCTATTTCTGTGTGTGGCAGTAGCGCACCTAGAATTTGCCTCTGGGGGGGGTTTTGGTTGGTCACCAAATTTTTTTTTATGATGTTACCTCCATTTTGAGTCCTTAAAATGTGTAAGTAACAGTGTCGGAATAGGGTCCTGGGGGGGGGGGTTTAACCCCCAAAACCCCCCCCTCGGTGCGCCACTGGTGTGTGGTTGCATATTTGTGTATTGTGTTGTTTATAAATGATATTCCCCGATCCTCGTGGAGGGTGTGGAACTCCACCCACACGCATCTTAGTGACATTAATCTCCACCGCACTCAATGTAGACGAGGCGGTATCTGTTTTGGGTTGGGTAAATCGTATATGATCCTATTTTTGCTTTAATTGCTTTAAAATATTATTAGAAATGATAATTTCACTATGCGGACACTTCAAAAGATGGGCTAAATTTTTTATTAAACAATTTGTGAAAAAATTTGAAAAATTCAATTTTTTTCTCTTTTTTGTTGCTAGTGTTTGTTTGTTGCTGTTGCTTTTTCTCAAAAAATCAATATTTATTCAGTAATTTTTTTCAGATATTTAAAAGCGACATAGAACCTTCATAATTTACTCAGAAAGTCTATTTAGTATAAAAAAAAACACTACACAAAATATCAGCACAATCGATCAAGTAGCTTTTGCAAAATAATTCTGCAATCTAAATGTCTAAAAAAAATTATTCATTTTTAACATTATGCAGAGCCAACAAAAAAAGTTTTAAATACTTATAAAAAATTTACATATAGAAGTGTATTTAGGCTTTGGAATAAAACCCAAATCATTGAAATCTGTTGAAAAGAAAAGCCTAGGAAATTTTTGAAACAACTATACAATTTTTAAGCTAATAAACACATAGAACAACTTTTTTAATTTTCCATTAACTTTTTCTTTTCTAATCTTATATCGAAAGTTCAAAAAAAGAAATATAATATAATAACGAAAGTCTTAGATTAGAATAGATTTTACATTTTTGTCTTATAGAATTATTTAATTTCTTATGTTTTCTTTATTTTTCTATTTAACAATAATAAAATTATATGAATATTTAATTTTTTGTATTTAAATATAATATCAATGTTAATTATACTTTTTGATCAAAATCTAAATACATTTATTTGTAAATATTAATTTTAACTAATAATATTTTTATACTTTCTAAATTTCTTATTTTTAAAAATATATAATTATAACAATATAATAAAAAAAATATTCAATAAATAATTAATTTAATAAATCCCGGATCGATTGTTTATTTTTATGTCGTTTTTAAACTATTTAAATGCAAGAAAAATAAATATGCACATAAGTTTATATGTGTTAAATATAATAATATACAAAAAAAGAAATTAAATAATTTTATGTTACAACTGTAAAATTTATTCTAATCTAAGCCTTGTATTAATATGTTGTATTTCTTCGCTGAACTTACGATATAGGTTTGGAAAAAAAATGTTTATTAAAAATTTAAAAAGTCATTATGTTTGTTTATTAGCTTAAAATGAGCTATAGGCGTAACTATTGATATAGATTGATTTAGCACAGAGATAACGGTAAAGATAATGATGATCATATAACACTTCTTCGAATGTTTTTATAGTTGTTTAAATGCAAATGCAAATACTTCCCATATACATTTGTTTATTAATTTACAAAATCACACCAATAATCAAGTTATTAATTTTTTACTTCTATATTGTTTTTGAAATAGTAATAAAATGGTTTCCTTTAAGTTGTACTATTAATTTTATAAACTACATGTAAAAAGTTGATATTGGTTTGTTGTCATCGGATGTTGGTTGAGGTTTTTAGAGGATATACATAAAAAACAAGAGTGATATTAGTTTTAACTAACACAATATTTAAAGTGTTTAATGAATTACCTTTTGTACTAATGACTAAATTATATAATAAAGATGGTTAATTTGACCTTATTGAACAAATTTGTTTCATTTTTTACCGATTTCCAATTAGTATAATAAATAAAAATGTTGTTTAACTTCTACGAATTAAACATGTATAGGTATACAGGATATACATTTACGTAAAAGTTCTCTCTTGGTCTCAATCTTGCTTATAAAAATAACTGTGTAGTCGGTATTTATCATTACTCATAATACGGTCAAAGTAGGTTAGTTTTCTGTTCATTACGGTGGTAATAATTTCTTTGTGTTTTCTAAGCCTCTCGAAAATCGTGATAATAGTTGTTTGCTGGTAGCACCACATTTTTAATACGTCTAAGCATTTGGTGACATATTTCGTAAGCCTCCATTTTTCTGCTTCTTAAAAGATAACAATCACTAAAGACAGCTGAGAATTCTTATGCCTGTATTAATATTTAGAGTTATATTACAGAGGACCTTCTTTAGGCAGTTAAAAGCATTTCTGGCTTTTTAATACGAGTTTTTATTTCATAACTATGACCTCGTATATCTTTAATAGTGCAGCCCAGGTAGCATGTTTCCTTTTCACTTTCTAATGGTGTATCATTTCTTTTAAATTGGGCAGTTATTTGGTGTTCTTGTTAATACTTGGTGCAAGGAAAGATTGAGAACAAGAGAGGGGTAAGTCGTCAACAAATGTGGCTACGGAATATAAATAACTGAACAGGCATAAATAACAGTGGTGAGCTTTTGCTTGCCGCAAAAGACAAATATCTGAACTTAAGATAATTTGCCAATGCATAAGAAGATTACTACTTATTAGTTTAGTCTTTTAAGAGTGAGTTTCAATTCGTATTCTTTGTATGATTTTACAACGTTATCCATCATTGTCTGGAGTCCTGCATTATTTGTCAGCAGTACGGTGTCATCTACATATCTAATATTATTGACCAATTGTAGTCTCAAACTACAAAGTTTGAGATTATTCTCATATCTTTACCATTGATTCCTTATTTTTTAGAATATTAATTCGTGCGACTTTGTCGAATGCTTTTTCGAAATCAATGAAACATGAAAATGCGCCGTAGTTGACATTTCTAGCTTTTTGTATTAATACTTGTAAGCTAAAAAGCGCTGTCCTTGTTACGAAGTCTGGTCAGAATCGTAAATCCACCTCACTAAATTAAACTAATTAACTTGGATTAGTATTAATAGCAGCCAGTCTATTGGTAAGTTTCCAGGTTTATACAGTGAGGGGATAAAATCTTACCCCCCTCTGCCAACTACTTTGTTTTAAAGATAAAACAAAATCGATGAGACACGTCGATTTTTAAGAAAGCGCTTCGTAAACCTCCCGCCAGAACAATCTTTGAATTGAAGCAAATACTTTAAGAAACGTGGCATTCCTTTACACCAAAATTTACTGAGTCTTAGTTAAAACGTCTACACATCTTCAGCTACAAATTCTACTTAATACCGTCTTCGTGAAAGCCTTTCCCGTGACGTGTGATCGTTTGTACTTTAAAAGTGTAATTTCTGCGTTTTTTAGACATATTTCAAATGCCTCGTATTTGTTGCCAAAACTCAAAATTGAAATTTTTGTGTTATAAGTTTTGAAAATTAGGCTCTCACAATGAAAATCACATTACGACAGGTCAATGAAAGTGATAATCTCATCAAAATCGTATAAAATGGCAAAAATCGCGCAACGTTAATTTATTAAACACCTTTATAAAAACTGGCAAAATACAATAATTACACACGAAAGCTGCAGTCTTCACCTTTAAAACGCATTTTGATTTTTGTCGATAGGACACTCTGATCAAAAGATATCGAATTTTTATCGTCAAGTTGATACAGAGTTTATTTAAAATTGATTTCGCGCGCGTAACTGGCATTAAACATCATCGGTTGCTTCTGAGAGAACGGTTTATTCTACACAAAAAGTGCCGATAAACATTTTTATTCAAAATTATCTCTGCTACATTTTTTATTTGAAACATTTTTTTCTACGATTGTTTGCTACATTGTTTCCGTTACCCCCCCCCCCCCCCCTCCCTAGGAGGAGGCGTTTAGGGGAAAGCCAGAGGATAAAAGTGGTAAACTTTTTTGCATTTGTTTTTGAGGTCCCAAAAATTCACATTTTCATGAAAATTCAGCTTGTTCGTATGACTGTTAGAGGTCAAATCTCTGACGAGTGGACTAGATGGTAAACTTTAAAATCGATTCTGTGTTGATGTTGCATATTTTTGTGCATTTCTGTTGTTTGCTTTATTTGTTGTAGGTAGTTATTAATTTCCCTGATTTAACGGCTTTTGTTAGTTCGCGTTAATTAATTATATACATAAATAAGAATAAGTAAATGTCACGTAGTACTCTTATTTTAGCTCTTTAAAAACAAATTTTAAAAAAAACTTACGTTGGTCCAAACTAAGTTGGTAAAGGTCTCGGGCTAAAGCCACTGTTGAATCATTGAATGCATTGGGCGCGATGGTGTATTGTGTGTTGCCCGTCTCTAAGGCAGGTCGATTAGACATGCTTATCGAGCAAAAAGACTGTCTTTTCTTTTTGCTCGATGCGTATGCTGTACCACCGTTTTGAAGAGAGAAGCCAACATAAATTGCTTTGCGCAGCTATGCGTGACGTCAGTATATGGCAGAAAACGTTAAAAACTAGAAGTATTTACAGGTGTTCGCAAACTGTTAATAAGTGTTAAGTTCCAATTTAATACTTATCTAATACATTATTTTTTTTTAATTATGGTATTATCTTGCAGTGCATTTAATTGTACCCAGCGACACAAAAAGGGGACAGATATATCATTTCATGGGTAAGTAAATTCATAAATTAAACTTGGAAAACCTACCAGAAATTTAGCACCTATTAATGTACTTTTCTCTTCCAAAGTGTTTAAAATAGATACATATTATATGAGAGTCTTATATAATTTTCATTTTATAATTACGTTGAAAACTAAAGGATAAAGCAAATAAATTGTTTTAGGTTTCCTAAAGATTCATCATTGCAAAAAAAATGGATTATAGCGATGCGCCGTGAAAATTTTAAACCATCAAATAATTCTAAAATTTGCTCTAAACATTTCACGACGGATTCGTTTATTACTAATGGATGGAGTTCAAAAAAACAACTCAAAAAAGATGCTGTACCCAGCATTTTCGATTTTTCAAACCGTTCAATTAAGCAAGTTAAAACTAAAAAATTTTCAGTGAAAAGAGAAACTGTCTCAGACAAAACAACAGGCTCTAAAAGTGAAAATATAAATATAACAACGAGTCAATCTACTACCATTAAGACTCAAGTAGAAATTCCAGAGGAAACTACCTTAGAACTTCCCTTGAAAAAGCGAAGACATTATCTTGGTGACTTTGTTGAACAAGGATCATCTAACAGAGATCAGGAATATAAAGTGGTAGTAAACAATTTATTCCAAAAGAAAAACAAAAAAATCAAAATGTTGCAACAACAAAATAGAAGGCTTGTTAAAAAGGTTAATACCTTAAAATCTTTACTAGAACATCTTTAAAAAAAAGTAGATGATCGATGAAGATTTCTGTCTGAAACTTTCGGTAAGCAAAATTATTAATACTTGATATTAGTAATCTATATAGTTTTGGTACGTATAAGCAGTTTATTACTTTATATTGTTTGTAGTTAGTCGATCAATTTTAAGTTATTGTTTTTTATGTTATTAGGATACGATGCATGCAAGCAGTGTAGATATTAAAACAAAAAGTAGTTGAACTTAAAGATAAAGGAAAATCATGTATAATATCAGTGCTTTGATGGTTGATGAAATGTCTATACCTACATCAGAAAATAGAATGGGATGGTGAAAAGTTTTTAGGGTAGGTTTAGCTTAGCATTTATTAGCAATTATAAAAAGTATCATAACATATAGTTTCCATTTATATAATTGAAAACTTTAATTGTAGGTATATTGACATGGGAAGTAACAATCAAAGCGATTTTTCCGAAGTCAAAGCAAAAGAAGCCATTGTATTTTTAATTAATAGCTTAAATGACACCTGGAAACTACCAATACGCTACGTTCTAATCGATGGTTTATCAGGAGTTCAAAAAAGTAATCTGGAAAAATGTGCTTAAAAATAATGCACGAAGCTGCTGTCATAATCACAAGTTTAACATTTGATGGTGCAGCATCAAATATTAGCATAGCTAACATATTTTTTACATCCAGTCACAAATCAACCAATGTATGTAATATTTGACCCTCCACATATGTTAAACCTTATCCGCAATACTTTGGGTACTTATAAAATTTTTTTGATGGTAATAGTGAAGAGATTATGGGAATATTTGGAAAAATTAATAGAAATTCAAGAAAAGGAAGGCCTTCATCTAGCAACGAGGATAACCCGAAGGCATATTAATTGGTTTAAAGAAAAAATTAAGATGAAATTAGCTGCCCAAACTTTCAGCCAAAAAGTTGCTAAGGCATTAAATTATTTAAGAAATAAATGCTCAAAGGAATTTGAAAACTGCGAAGCTACTGAGAATTTCATCGAACTTATTAATGTTATATTTGATATTTTAAATAGCATAGATTTATTGGCAAAACACTTAATATCCAGCTTGCAACAACATAATAAACACGCTATTTTTCAGAAAATTGAAGAATCTATAAAATACATCACTTGATCACATGATTATTAGTTTAAAGTCACTTATGGGAATTTGGAAAAATTATGTAGAGGATGTGGATGGAGGTCTGAAGTATCTTTCAGCCTATAAACTGTCTCAGGATCATTTAGAAGTTTTCTTTAGTTGTATTAGGGGTAATGGAGGTTACAACAACCAAACGGCAAAACAATTTAAAGCTGCTCTGGATGCACACAAGTGTTACTGGATCTTCCCAGGCTAACTATATAGAACAGGCACCTTCGATAATTTTTGCAATGAGTACAACACATACTGTGAAAATCAAAACTATTGATTATCAACATTGAAAACTTTATGACTGATGAGAATAAAAGAGTGACCATGATTACACTTTAAATAATTTAATTTTTTCAAAAACATTGTCTTATATTTGTGATGAACACTATATCGCTGGGTTTGTAGTTAAGAAAATTAAGAAAACATTAAATTGTAACATATGTTTGTGTGCAATTGAAAGTGATGACTTACAATCACCATTCATAAGACACAAAAATTATAGTAGGTATATACCTAATGTTTGATCATGATTTTCAAACTAACCATTTATTTAATCTAATAAATATAATTTGTTTTCATTGTTGCAATATAAGGTTGTACCATGAAGGTGAGAAACTAAATAATAGACTTAGAAGTATGTTAACAAAAACTATTTTATTTTGTGGTCAATAAATAAATTTATATACATAATTCTTTCCCTAAAATGAAACTTCCACCCACAAGTAAAATTTCTATCCTTTAAATTTATTTTTCATTATCAAACAAGAAGAGATAGGTACACTTTCAAATAAAACATTTATTTTTACAAAATTACTTTAATTCAAAAATATTCATTTTTGTGCATCGATCATTATATGATCTATTTGGTTAATCTTTTCATTAATAGGAGATTTCCAAGTTCCCTTATATATATCTTTATGGGGAAATCGTGTCCCAGCTTTTACCATGTTCTTAGACAATTTTCTATGGTGGTCGAAAATATATTGTCTATTCCGACTTTGGCATTCAAATCTCCTGCCATCATCTTGATGTCATTTTTTGGACATTCATCGTACTCTCGGAATAATTCCTCATAGAACATGCCTCTTTTTCTTCCGTTGGAGCATGGATGCTAATAATGCTAATATTAGCCAACTTCTCTTAAAGTCTTATTCAACATATGCTATGATTAATAGCTTTGAAATCGATTAACTATCGACTAACTAAATCGATTCTAAGAAGAACTAGCGACAGCAGATGGATAAAGAAAATAACCGAATGGAGCCCCATAGGAAGGAGGAAAAGAGGACGACCCCGAAAATCCTGGAGGAACGAAGTAGACGACGCCATGAGTAAGAGAGGACTGAACGATGGAGAATGGAACAACAGAGAGAGATGGAAACGGTTGAGCGAGGGAAGGCAGTGAATACTGTAGAATCCCTAAATATATATATATATATATATATATATATATATATATATATATATATATATATATATATATATATATATATATATATATATATATATATATATATATATATATATATATATATATATATATATATATATATATATATATATATATATATCGATTACACTATTTTTGACCTTGCTGCTTACAATAAATCCGGTACCAAATTCGTGTCGGGTAGGATGTCCACTGTAGTAAATATTGCAGTTATTTTTTTCCAGGATGCCTGAGCTAGTCCACCTCATTTCCCGCAAAGCAATGATATCTGATTTGGCTTTATTGATTTCTTATATGAGTAGAGCCGTGGCTACAGGCTGATAAAGGCTTTTTACGTTCCACGTGCAAATTTTTAAATCATTATCGTTATTTCGTTTGCGAGTTCGTCGTAGGTTAGACAGTCCGGTTTCTTTCTTTGTAGCTCTGATAACAAAAGGTTTTTTACAGGGTTGGGTGCTTAACCTAACGCCAAGCCCCCTTTTCCAACCCATTTCACCCGCGCTCGTCAGTTCCAGGGCCAATTTTCCACCCGGGTTGGATACCGGATCTCCAGTTGGGTTGCTCGGTTTACAGGGAACACCAGCGTGAAGGTGAGAGTTGGATTTGAGTAGAAGAGACTAATTGGAGTAAACTGGAATCAATTCCATGTTTTCGCATTCTACCCCTTTATCCCCCAATTGAAAAGAATTGGTATCGATAAATTAACGAGAATTTGTAAACCATGAAATAACTGTTGATACCAAAATTAGACTCGCAAGAAGCGTGGTTTTAGCTGTTTCCTATATATGGTGCTGAATGCTTAACTCTCAAGGAGAAAGATAAGGAGCTTATAGATGTGTTCGAATTGTTCTATCTTCGTATGGAATCTTTTTAAGTTAAAGAAGAGTGCCATCAAGCAAATGCCGACTTCTACACTTGATTCCACAAGGCAAGATTGAACGCAAGAGAGTTCTTGGACGCAGATATATATCTTGGCTGGCCAATCTTAGGAAATGGACTGGTCTAACGCCAACTGAACTCTTTCGAGCTGCTGTGAATAGAATAAGATAGGTTAACGTGATCGTCAACATCTCTAGAAGATAGGCACCTTTAGAAGAAGCCATCAACATCAAGTTGTCCACGCACCAGGAAGATGTGGCCAGTTAAACTTGGACAAAACAAGAACATTATAAAGTATTAATTAGGATATTAAGTGAACTAAGCAATTGGGAGACTTACAGGAAATGATATAATCAAAAATACTTCTAGGGAAACATAACCGCAGATGATTTAAAGATTTCATTAGTTTATACAAAAAAGGATTAAGTACTTATTCAAAAAAGATTTTAAAAGGTCAGGCAACTGTTGACTAACTGAATGACTAACTTACAACGTATGCAAAATGCAGATTCTGTGAGATAGAAGATGAAAGAATCTACACATATACCTACTCCCAAACTACTGTGCCCTAAGAAACTCCAGACGTCTCCAGAGCACGTTATCTAAGAACTGGTAGATATACTAAACTTACTGGGACGAATAGGATTCAGTGAGGTATTCTAATTGGTAAAAAAAGCCATCAGAAAAGGGGACACAATACAGAACTAAACAAAAAACAGATAAAAATTCATAAAAAGCAATACTTATTATTAACATTATGTGCTTAGGCTGGTAAACGAACCAAATAAACAATTATTTTTACCTCTCCCATTCTATTAAATTATATAACGAAAATGAGAGGCGAGACTTCGCCTTTTTTATATCATAAAATAATTTAATCAACAAGATGACCTCACCCAACTTCTACACGACAACCATCCATATATGGCGGTGATATCAGCCAACTTGCCAACTACGTATACAGCAAAATCATCGATCTCATGAGTAACTGTTCATAATGTTTTAAATTATCACAGTCTAACTGTAGTCGCCTATTATCACATTGACTAGACTGTAAAGGATTTTTATACCTTCGCCTAAAACATTGGAATATGTTTGTTTAACCGTGACCTTATTATGTTATTATTATAGTATTATTATATTTGGCTTGATTATGGGGGTACCTTTATGGTTGTGAATATAACAGTATGAAAAAGTCTTGCTTCAGTAGTTAATAAAATTACCAAGAATAATAGTGGAAAACGTTGAATGTTTAGGTTGATTACAAATATTTAATGAGGGTCAATCGATAATTCCTGAAATGAGTACAAGACACTACCCTCAATAAATTATAAACGAATATAGAGTCGGCAATTTCTTCTATTTATTGCTAATGATCCACATTTTATATTATTTTCTGTATATACATACATACTTAATATATATTCTATATATAGATATGATTATTGATACGAAAAGGCTTTTTATTTTGTAGAACTTGAAATTGTTTACTGTTTTACTATGATGCCAGTAGGTGAGGCATTAGAGTGCATTACTCAGCGTCAGCAGTTTCCAGACATTACAAACAATTGCCTTATCACAACATATTTCCAGTGTGACGGCGGATTTTGTAAACAGACTAATGGGGTGGCAATGTGAAATCTGTTGAGCCCGGATACTGCCAACTTATTCATGGAAAAAATCGAACAAGTCGTACCATTAGCAGATAAAAAGTCATATTGTGTTGATTCCGTTATATGGATGACACTTTTGTGATCTGAATCAATAGAAAGGTGACCTGATAACAAATTTCTCTTTGATAAATTTAACAAACAAATTGCAGAAGCAATACAGAACAGCAAACAAATTACATTTTTAGACGTTTTGGTCAAATTTTTCGAGCGAAAATCCAACAGAAAACTTGAGCAAGCAAACCAGTGCATTTTAATAACTCAAATCTCCGCAATAAATACAAAAAAAGAATCATAAAAGCCTTAATGGATCGTATTACCCAAATATTTGAATCTGAATATGTTGGATAATTGAAACAAATTGAACAAAAATAACTCCTTCTTCAGGGTGAGGTGTGTACGGATAAAGTGGACCAGGTAGAAGAAGAAGTTCGTGGTTCCAAACCTGAGAAAATGGTTCAACACGTCAACAACAGGACTATTTCGAATAGTTGCTTCCATCTTCTTTATTTTGGGCCAATCTAATCCACTGTTTGCTGCCATTAATCTTATGCCATCTGCCCATCTCATTTCAGGTTTTTACATGCTTCTTGTTATCCCCCTTGGTCTCCATTGTAGGATTCTCGGTATTCACCTATTATCATCATATCTGGCTATGTGACCAGCCCTGAGTGTCTCTTGGTGATTTTCCAAGCACGTTTCGTTACTTTGCCCTTTGAGTTGTTTCTAGTTTTTTAGCAATTTTCCTGGTAAGGGATACGGACCAGATTTGATGATGGTATATGCTTCTCGTTTTAGGCGAGTTTCACATAGAGGAAGTATATTTGAGAGCTCTTGTTCTAATTCGTCAAGGTGTTCTTGGCTCCTCATAGTTCTTATATTGTAAGTGGCTATTATATACGAAGAAATGATGGTAATATTTCTCATTAGATTTAGTCGAATATTTGCCTCCCCCAGAATCCATGAGGCTTACGTATTGCTCAATGTGAGATCCTGAGTATCTAATTCTACTCACCTGGGTAAATTTCGTATTGATACTCGATATCTTCATGGAGTGGTCATGGATGTAGGTGGGGATAATTTGGGGAAAGACAGAAAAGACTATAATGACCTGACTTCCCCATGATTCGACAGAGGGACGCCATCGGCTAGCATAAGGCAGGGTCACCAAGCCCTGTAGTAACCTATCTCAACCATCGGGATCGTAGAGGAGTGCTACCTACAAGCGATAGAAGCCATAGGTAGGTATATACGTCCAAAAAGAGTCAGCCTCAATATAGACCAAAAAAGAAAACCAAAAGATAACACTTTTGTATCGTATATTAAAATTTTTATAGATTTTACATCTATCTAAAAAGTATGTGATAAGAAAAAAAGCCCTTGAAATAGTAGGCATAGAAAGTCTAATAAAAATGTGATGATAATAGATTAGATTAACATTAGATAATATACAGGATCGAACCATATAGAGAGATAGATACAATTATGAAAAATTCTTAAAAAAGATATCCAACATTTATAGTAGAATGTAAAATGGATACCTAGGTTACAAAAATTTAAAAGATATGAAGAATAAAGGTCTAAAATCCATTTTATATAAACAAACAAACGTGAAGAACCAACGTAAGATATTGTTTGTTATAAGAATTATTGTAGGCACAAAAAAAATCGTATGTATTTGGAACAACAAATATATAAGTAGCACAAAATAATGTTATAAATACTGTGATAAAGTTAACTCAACTTTACATTTTGAGAACAGTCTAGAGTCTAATCGATATTTTTAACATTTCTAGACCCCCCCAACACGACATTTTCATGAAATTCAATCCAAGAGAAAGGCTTTCTTTGGTGATAGTCACAGCATGTTCTGTTTTATAATCTAAAAATACCCACATACAGTAACTCCTTCATGCAAGAATAACCATCATGGTCGTGAACCTCGCCGACATTCCTCAAAGACATGCCATTTTTATGTAGAATTTTCAGTTATGAATGTTTATAATATGATACATTTAATGTTTAGAAAAACATATTTGATAACCGTAGGGAAAAAGAGCATTTTTATTGTTTCAATGCAGGTGTAATGACTCACTGGAGATTTCAGAGAAAATTGAAATTCAATAAAGTACAATATGGCTAGCGTTCCGCTTGCCGTGGAATTATTGGGAATAGGAAAATATTCAATAATCAAATCATAGACGTATATATTAATATAGAGGTATATATTAATATATACGTCTATGAATCAAATATGATGACAATTATAAAATGGTTGTATTTAATAAGAAAATTTTATGAGTTATTAAAAAAATTGAGATTTACGAATATCAGTGGATTTATTTACTTTATACGAAGAACACAACAACAACTATGTTTAATTTATCTAGGTTTAAAAGTAGTCCCAATAGTTAAAAGCAGCTTTTGGATGTCGCTCAGAACTATATGCAATCTTGATTCATTCTCTATAACATATTGTTTTCTCATTCGTTCTAAGAGATTCAAAGTTAAGAATTTTTAAATAAAGCACTGCGTGTTCTTTGATTTTGTCATATTCAACAACGAAGATTGCCCTAATAAAAATTGCTTCATTTATTTATTGTTTTACAATTGTCTGTTATATGATATGGCTAAGAAAAATTTTGTTCGTTCTTAAAATATTTTTTAATAATAAAGATTGTGCTACAATCTTGGCTCGTTTAAAAGAAAGGCGAAATTATATATGTCGCGAGGGGATTGAATTTCAATCGTTCTACTGTATGGAGAATCGAACCGAAATTTAAAGAAACTGGCAGCAATAAACGAATATATGGAAGTGGCCAAGAATATAAAACTTTCGATGCTGATAACAGGTTTAGTGTTTTGACTGCCTTATATAAATCGACACTTATCAGTGTAGTAACAAAATATTATGTTTACGGATAAACAACAATGTTACGTGTACTCTCCAGACGGTAGGAAGCGCATTTGGAGGGGAACGGGTAAATATTTATAGAGTTTGCTTTAGTATTAGTTATAAAGGAGGATCGCTATTTGTTTGGGTCAGATAATCAGTGAAAGATCGTACTGAACTGGTTTTTGTTGAAGATGGAACTCGAAGATACATTAACGATATTTAGGAAATCCTATGCATGCTTGGTAACAGATCTAGAAAGACGTATAAGAAGTCGTAAACAGGTTGACTGCGTTTCCAAAATATGTAAACCATGAAACTGTGCATTACCGATCCCCCGGATATCTAGTTCTCCAGATAAAAACATATCTAGTTGTCCAGGACATTCATTGCAATAACTTGTTACTTTTGTCACCATATTACTTGCCTGTTTGCTTGCAGAGAATGTGTTTCTCTTAATTGATGATAGCATCCTTGACATTGTCTTCTTCTGTTCTTTCCATGTCCTGACGGTTTAACAAAAGTATGTAGAACTCTTTTGTGGAAGAACTAATCTTGTTATAAACAATCCAGGAATTTACAATAGCTGTTCCAAGCAAACATTTCAAAGGCTAGTTTACGGTACCATTTTAAACTTTTTCTTAAAACTGAATGATAAGAACTTATCTGATCACTAAAGTCTATTCCTTTTTTTGCTTGATTGTAATTAATATTTGCTTTTGGTTTCAATACAAGCTCACGTTGCTAGTTTCGCTTTCTTGTTGGTTCAAAGATAGTTTTATAGGTTGGATCAGTACTTAACATCCGAACTGGCCGTTTGTCCATCAATTTTATAATACTATTTTGAGAATACCTCTTCTGTTGGACCTCAGGGTTTCACAATAAATTATTTGTTTTTTGAATAATGATTTGGCTAGAGGTAAACTGGAGTAATATTTATCAGCATACAAGTAGCGATAGTAGCCATTTTCGAATTCAACATGTTCAATAGTTTCCTGGAATACTATTTCCCGAGCAAATCTATTTGTTTTAGTAATAATATTCTGTAAAAGATCATCGGTTACAAATAACTTGTAAGCGTCTATAGGATTTTTTATTTCGTTTACTCACTAGCTTTATTGTCACTCTCATCTATATCATGCCAATCGTTTTCATTATCATTTTCAGATTCTGATATTTTTTCGCTTTCAATTTCTGTTTCATTATCATCATCGAATAAATTACTCGCACTTATATCACTGTACGATTCATCTAAAGAAAGAACGTAGTTTTTGTCGATTACAGAATCGTCCGAATCAAAAGATTCGTCCCGCTCATTTTCACTGTCACTATTTGGGAACTCTGCAAGCTCATGGTCTCTTGAATCAGTTGGACTTTGGCGCGCATTTACAATACTTGGGTTATCTTCTTTATATTTTTTTATTTTCAACTGAAGTTCTCGGTTCTCTTACACTCCCTAGTTTTTTTTTCTGTTTGATCTAAAAACAAAATCTTTTAAAGGCGAGATGACATTTTTACACTAGTAAAACGCAAACGTAAACACACCTGCTATTGAAATACAAACGATACTAAATGTCGATTGACTGTGCAAGCATGCATATATATAAATATGCACCGGTCCCGCAGGACTGGTCTCGCACCCGAGTAACAAATTGAAATCTCTGTGCGTTACCAGCCCCCAAAGCCCGGTATATTTTTTTAGAAATGTCTCGAATCTTAAGACAAGTATAATGCTGTTTTTAACATTTAAAACAAACGAATATTAACGAAGATATGCCTTTCGCAATTTTTAAAAGTTTGCAGTTTTCAAATACCGTACTTTAATAATAACGAACACCGGTCAGGTGGAAAGGAGGAAATGAGACAAGAAAAGAACACCAGTCGATAGCCAGAGGTTAAAAGAAGTTAGTTTAGACGTTATTAATAACGGAACGTCTCTCAAGTGAACGGCAAGTCGTTATCAAATAAATGTTATGACATTAAAAAGCTACGTTCGCCGACAACGATCCGAAAAAATTGAAATAACCTTCTCTCATGATTACAAGAAGGCACATATTTACAAATATCTGCCAGAGGAAAATATGTTTAAAGATTATTTAGATGTTGCCAGCAAATTACATCATGGCCTTACAATCAAACAAGCAAAAAAACTGGCGTACGAGTTTGCCGTAAGAAATAATAAAAAAATACATGTTACCTTTAGTAAACATAAGCAAGCCAGCTCCGACTGATTATACGGATTTCTGAAGAGGACGAAGACCTCATCACTACGCTCTCCGAAAGCAATCAGTCTTTCTAGAGCAACTAGCTTCAACAAAAACAATGTATCAAAATTTTTCGGAAATTTAAAAACAGTTACTGAAAACAATGGAATTGAACCAGAAGCAATTTGGAGCGTGAGCGAAACTGGACTTTCAACTGTCCATAAGCTAAAGAAGATCATTACATGCAAAATCATATACCGCCTTTAATGGTTTTCCCTCGAAAACTTTGGCAAGATCGCATGATTGATTATAGCCCACCAGGAAATAATCAGACAACATTCCTCAACTGGGTCGATTTCACATAATCAACAACTACGATGAACATTAATAGAGGACAAAAATCAGCCTTTTACTTCTACTGACACTTTCACCACATTTCAAATAATTAGATCACATCCTATAAAAGGAGATACTTCACAAAATTAACAGTTATAACAAACATTAATAGAGCACAATAACCAGCCATTCACTTCTGTCACTTTTACTAGCCTAGAAATGATCAGACCTCATCCTAAAGCCGGACCCAGGACTTCAACAAAGCAAGCAACTACAAAAAACATCAGAAAAACTTGCGTTTGAAGCTGAAGTTAGGGCTAAAGAAGAGAAAAAATTAGAAAAGGAACAAAGGGCCAAAGTAAGAGCACTAAAAAAATAACTAGACAAAACTTAAGGATTTGAGGGAATCTTAAAGTTCGGAGGGCAGTGACATTATATTACCATCGTCAGAGTCTGAATATTATCCTAATGATGAAATACAAATAGAGACAGACTGAATGTGAATCAGAAGCAGAAGTTGACGAGTTTGAATTGAGTCCGCAAGATTGGGTAATTGGAAGCTTTATTTCCGAAAGAAACTTAGTCCATCATTACGTAGGACAGATAACGGGAAAAAAAGAACGAGGATTTTAAAATAAAATTTGCCCAAAAAAGGGATGACAAAACCTTTAAGTGGCTTGTTTTGTCTTTCCTAAATCAATGAGAATGTTCAATATTCAACAATAATTTTTTTTCACTTTTATAATTTGTTGAGTATATTTTTTTGCCAGAAAGTGTTCGTATTTTAATAATATTATTTGTTATAAGTCATGACTGAGTAAAGTTGGTTTTCAGCATCAAATTTTTGATTTTATTTTAATATCATAAATCTGGGAAGGCATAATCAAGCACCCGTACACAAGGATCCAGTCTCTCGAAGTACGGGGAGAGATGATTAGTTTCTTGCTATTGCTAGATTCTACAAAAACTCCTTATTTATTAGCAGTATACTTTTCGTGTGCATAATACCCAAAACTGTCATACATTTTTAATGTTCCATTAAATTATTAAGGTTCTAGATCAGTTGTAAAAAAGTTATCTGATAAAATGTAACGGTGGGATCAAGTCTCCCTCTTTTCCCCTACAAAATGAATATGTTGTGAAGCATTCTTAGTTTAAATTTAATTGCGCAAAATAATGAGATTAAATCACTAAATTATCGTTGATTAAAAATATCATTTTTATTGGAAAACATATTTGATAAGGAACAAAACCTTTTATTTTTGAAATACAATTTAATCTATGATAATTACTTTGTTATTAAATCATTAATTATTTTCATTTGAAACTCAAATTTTTGTTTTTGTTAAATTGTACAAATTATAATAAGAGACCTTATAAAATCTTATTATTTTCGGCACCGTACCTTTAGTCATAACCATTAACGATTTAAACACAAAATCTTGGAGGAAGATAGAGAATAACGACCCGCTTTTTCGTTACACTCACATGACAACGTCCAACCAATCAAAACTTTGAGAATCGGGCGTTGGCACAGCGTTGGCTGCTGACGTCATATGTCATATAAATAGCAACCGCGGCAAGAAAATTATCAAGTTCGTTTGGAAAGCTGCATTACTAGCTAATCTGAACGTCTGTTGAAATTTTGTTTCATTTGTGGTGTAAAAGTTAAAACTCATCAACCAAAATGGTAAGTATTCAAAATTATTGATAATTGTAATTGTACCAATTCAGGAATTACCTGAATAGTTTTTTTCATTTATAGAAGCGAAATTTAAGATTTTGATTTTATAGCCTGACGTGGCGTCGCCATTTTGTACCGGCATTTCTTGTAACGGTTTTTTTTTGTAGTTCATGATCATTTTCGATGATTTATTATAACGTTTAATAACTTTCAAATCTCCCAAATCTGTTTTCTAATATATTTCTGGCTTTAAATTTACTAGAAAATGTATCTTTAGTTTTTGCCGGTCACACCCTGCACAAGCCACATGTAAACCCTAGTATGTAATTAAAATTAATAATTTTTTCGGATTAATAAGAAAACTAGCAGGGAAAACTACGGTTTTTTTTATTTTTGCCAGTTTTCCAATTTGTTTCATATCTTGATCCAGTATTTCTTATATATCCCTTACTTCTAGTGATTTGTTAGGCACATACAATTTTTTTAATTAAATAAATTACTTATTTCGTTTGCATTTTATTGACTGTATTTAGATGTATTTTCAAGTTCCATATCATATTCTTCTTTTGCACCCTGTTTCTACTCTTGTATTAAATGTGAAACCTAGTAATTAAATTAAAAAAAATTCGAATTAAAAGAAAACCAGCAGGGAAAAACAAACCCATGCTTTTTATTTGAAAATTTTTTAACTGAAGTTTTCCAATTTTTAATTCATTTCTTACCCAGTATTCCTCATGTGTATCCTTTACTTCTAGTGATTTATTACATACAATGTTTTTAATTTAATAAATTGCTGATTCCATATGTATTTTACTTTAGGTTGGCTGTTGTTTAGGAGATAATATGTAATACATTTTCAAGTTTCATAACAGTTCAAAACATCATATTCCTCTTTTGCACCCTGTTCCTACTCTTATAGTATTTGTAGTTTTTTTTTGTTGCAGTTAAGACCAATTTAATCCTTTATTTCTAATGCTTTCTTACATACAATATTTAAAATCAATAAATTGCTCGTTTTCGCAGAATTTTACATTAGTTTGATTGTATTTTAGAGATAGTATGTGGTTTTGTTCCATAAAAATGGTTGTAACATGCTACCTATCATATTTTTCTTGTGAACCCTGCCTACTTTTGCAGTATTTGTACCTTTGTTATTACCATCAGTTTTTTAATTGCTGCTGATTTGGTACAAATGTTTATCCTTCTACCATTTTTCAAATGAACAAGTAATTAAAACATGTTTTTCTATTTCAGCGTGAATGTATCTCAGTCCATGTTGGCCAAGCTGGAGTCCAAATTGGTAATGCCTGCTGGGAATTGTACTGCCTGGAACATGGTATCCAACCTGATGGTCAGATGCCATCAGACAAGACTGTTGGAGGAGGAGATGACAGTTTCAACACATTCTTCAGTGAAACTGGTGCTGGCAAACATGTACCTAGAGCAGTATTTGTTGATTTGGAACCAACTGTAGTAGATGAAGTACGTACTGGTACATACCGTCAATTGTTCCATCCAGAACAACTCATCACAGGCAAAGAAGATGCTGCCAATAACTACGCTAGAGGTCACTATACAATTGGTAAAGAAATAGTTGACTTGGTATTAGACAGAATCCGTAAATTGGCTGATCAATGTACTGGACTTCAAGGTTTCCTGATCTTCCACTCATTTGGTGGTGGTACTGGATCTGGTTTCACTTCTTTGTTGATGGAACGCTTATCTGTTGACTATGGTAAAAAATCAAAACTGGAATTCGCCATCTACCCAGCTCCTCAAGTATCTACTGCTGTAGTAGAACCATACAACTCAATCTTGACCACCCACACCACTCTTGAACACTCAGACTGTGCCTTTATGGTCGACAATGAAGCCATATATGACATCTGCAGACGTAACCTAGACATCGAGCGCCCTACTTACACCAACTTGAACAGACTTATTGGCCAAATCGTATCCTCAATCACAGCTTCTCTAAGATTTGATGGTGCTCTAAATGTTGACTTGACAGAATTCCAAACTAACTTGGTTCCTTACCCTCGTATTCACTTCCCTCTTGTCACCTATGCCCCAGTAATTTCTGCTGAAAAGGCTTACCATGAACAACTTTCTGTAGCTGAAATCACCAATGCCTGTTTCGAACCTGCTAACCAGATGGTAAAATGTGATCCAAGACATGGTAAATACATGGCTTGCTGTATGTTGTACAGAGGAGATGTAGTACCAAAGGATGTAAATGCTGCTATTGCAACCATAAAGACCAAACGTACCATCCAATTTGTAGACTGGTGTCCAACTGGTTTCAAAGTAGGTATCAACTACCAACCACCAACTGTTGTACCTGGAGGTGATTTGGCTAAAGTACAACGTGCTGTATGCATGTTGTCCAACACTACAGCTATTGCTGAAGCATGGGCAAGATTGGACCACAAATTCGATCTTATGTATGCCAAGAGAGCTTTCGTCCACTGGTATGTAGGAGAGGGTATGGAAGAAGGTGAATTCTCTGAAGCTCGTGAAGATTTGGCTGCTTTGGAGAAAGATTATGAAGAAGTTGGTATGGATTCTGGAGAAGGCGAGGGCGAAGGAGCTGAAGAATATTAAATTTGAATCTAAACATGACAAATCGCTTGTTTTAAGACAAAAAATTCCTTTTAAATTTTTTTATACTTTTTTCATTACTTTTCTGTGAAACGATCATTTAAGTCTGATTTATTTAATACAGATTTTTTACGAGCATTTCTGTGTTTTATTTATAATTTTTTTTAAATATTTACATTTTTTTATACCTTTTTGCTTTTCTAATTGATGATATTATTCAGAATATCTCATACAATAAATATTTGACATTTTTACTAATTTAAAATAGTGTATTACCAAATCCAATAGATTATGTTCATGTTAGTTTTATAGGTAGTATATCAAAAAATAAGTTGATTTTTAAAAAAGGCACTAAAGGGTTTTTAATTTTTTTAAATAATTGACAATGATATTCAATTTCATCACCCTCTACATTTGGTAGCACATCTTCATTGTCAGTTGTTTCCCTAAGGTGGTAAGCTTAAATGAAATTGATTGTGACAGGATGGCAAATTGTGTAGCATTTTCTTTGTCATTCATTTTTTTTATAGGTAAGTGTGGCTTTATTCAGGTGGAGTGAAAGGGTATTTATGAAAAGTCTGTTGCCTCTTTGTCTTAATCTTTGAAAGTCATAATTGTTATTGAAATATATACTCTCAAATTTTAGTCATTGTTATTGAAATATATATTCTCAAATTTTATTTTTCTCATTTCAACAAATAATATCTGATGTCCATAAGCGCTTAGGTCCCTTTTATTCATAATTTTCTCTAATGTAAAATCGAGGAATTTTCCAACCATATCCATTACATGAATGCTTTTTCTGCCTACAGTTGCAAACTAAATCCATCCATTGTTGAGGGATGTCTTGTTTTTTTTTTTGATATAAGAAATTTAAGGGTCATCGAGCAACCTCTAATAGGGTAATCAAACTATCTGACATTTGATTCAGTTACTAATTTAATTAAATTCAAGAAAAACAGGTTCTAATTAGTTTTTAGCTTGTACAAGTATAACTGAATGTAGATAGATTATTACATGGTTGGAGAAATATTAAGGATGACAGGATATGACTTCTTGTGACCCTTCTGCCTGCGTTTGACATGTTGATATTTCCACCATCCTGCTAAATAAAGATGTGTTCCAGTTCCAAAGTTCAATTTCTGTAACTGTCAGATAATATACTTCTGTTTGTATGAGTTGTGTTGAAAGAGTAAGTTGTAAGCCAAATGTAATCAAGCCTGAGGAGCCATCAGTCAATGATTTGTATTAGTATGAATTCATAGGTCCTTTCACTTATAACATGATGTTCCTTTTACTTTGATCTACAGATATTTTCAATATCCTGTTCATTTTCAATCTCAACATCATAATGTTCTTTTTGGCATGTAAAAATATGAGTTGTAAGGGTTGAAAATTATTCTCAAGTCTTTTTCAGAAAGTGTTATTTACCGGTTGTACATTTTTCAATGTAAGATGAGTAAAGTATTTGGATTGATATATTGCCAGTTAGACCTTTCGCTGTGTAGATTTGCATGAGGAATACTCTCAATATGTCGCTTTACAAATTGGTCTTTTTTCAATTGATTGTCTTTCATGTGGTGTGGCAATACTAGTTCCTAGGTCACTCCTATTTGTAAAAGTATAGTCCAGCATTTTATTAGATATTAAAAAAAAATTTTAAAAAATACTTACAAAATACAATATCAGAAAAAGAAGTCTCTTACAGTAACATATAACCATACAATTCAGTCTGTGTCAATTCAATCCATGAACTAATTATTTAGAATAAATAATTTTGTAAGCATCGGTAGAAGAGGTAAAAGTTTTTGATAATATTTCTCTTCCCATTTCTGCATTTTCATATTCTAACTACTTCTGACTGCTCTATATTTTGTGAACTTTAGACTTATAAAAAAAACTTTGTCCCTTCAAGCCCAGTTGGAGACAAATACAACAGAAAAAATATATTGAATCATTAATTTGAATTTGTTTATCAACAGATTCTTTGGCTGATCTTAAGTTTCAATTAAACTGAATTGTCTAATCTATGTTAATTCAACATTTCATGCTAAATGTATATATGTTCTTTGCTTTTCCTGTTAAATTTGGAGTGATAGCCACTCTTGTAAGCCAGGTTTCAGAATCTTAGGTATTGTGGCCTAAAACTTCTATTTTTCATATATGTTCCCAAATCCCCTATATTGATATTTAAGCTTACTACCAGTTCTCAAGAGATATCCATTGACTTATGTTTTAATGCTCTTAGGGCTTTGTTGGTAGTGCTGTGGAACTTTTTTTTAGAAAAATAATTTTTTATGTCAGTAAAAAGTAAAAGACCATTTTGGAATGTAATTTTATTCGTCACGACGGATTTGCTTGAAAATTTGGATTTAGATTCCTCTTACCAGAGGGTTTCTTTAATCTAAGCTTACCATATACTTCACCTCAAATGAAATTAATCATTATCGCTTTATAATTTAATACGTGATCTGTAAGTTTGACCGGTTCAAAGTGGTTATTTTTGAAAAAAAAATTATTTTAAAGTTAAAATTTCTTTTGTAATTTTGAAAAATGCCTTTGTTTTCAAAATAACCTAAAAAGTACTAGTGGTATTACGAAAAAAAAAATCTTTTTTCTTTTGGTTTTTCTGTAAAACAAAAATTGGTTAATATGGTTGTTCAAAAGTTTACATACACTCGTGTTTAGTGGCTCTTTCAAGCCCATTCAACTACAACCCTTCATAAAGTGTTTTAAAAATATTAATATAAATGATATTGCTGTAAAAAACCTACAACATGGTTTGTAATTCATAGCTTAAAAGCTAACTAAGTTGGCTAACTGAGTCACATATTTTAAGGACATCAGAACTCATATGCTGGAATATTGTAAGGTACACATAACTTGCTATTAAGGCACATACCCATCTTTACAAAGTAGTAAGGGTTGATTTTTAAATTGAATAAAGTAAATTCATAACATTTTGATTAAAAAATTATTTTATATAATTTCAATAAAAAAAATACAACTAGGTATTAGAATTTCTTCGCAAGGGGTGGTTTTTATAAGGGTAAAAATTATGTAGTAAAAAATTAAAATAGTAAATATAAATTTAATGTCGCTGTATAATTAAATAATTTCAAATTGCTTGAATTTACAATGATTTTTTTCTAATAGGGGTCGTTTTCACCCCTCAAAAATAAGAGCAACCAACGGCTTACCTTCAATTTTGAAGTGGAGGGTAAGTATAAATTAAATCCAAATTTCCATGCAAACCAGTGGAGACAAAGTATTCAATGATATTGTTTTAATTATAACTATTCTAGGGGATGCGATTTAGGAGTTAAACTGTGTAAAACCTAATCTTAAATTATGTTGTTTAGTGTTAATTGACATTCATTCACTTCATTACAAGATAATTTAATTCAATTACTTGCTGTTATTTACAATTATACGATTTTTTCTAATAGTTTACACACCTAAAAAATAAAAAAACAACCAATGGCACAAGTCCAAATGTGAAGTGGAGGGTAAGTAAAACATAAATTTAAATTTTTATGTAATTCGGTGGTGACACGGAAAATTACACGGTGTCGCCGTATTTCACGTTCATTTACTCTCTTATTTGTGACTACCTACTACTAAAATATCGTGGACAGAACACGTCACAAACAAAGAGGTTCTGAGAAGGATGAATAAAGAAATAGAAATTTTAAATACACCTTGCTCCAACTGATTATGCAGGGAAAGGTCCAAGGAAAGAGAAGCATAGGGAGGCGTAGAATGTCATGGCTGCGCAACCGGAGAGAGTGGTACGGATATACATACAATGAATTTTTCAGAGCAGCCGTCTCAAAAGCCCGAATAGCTATGATGATTGCCGACCTTCGCCGCGGAGATGGCACTTGAAGAAGAAGACTACTAAAGTATACTGCTAATTTCTTCTCAAGGTATTCAGTTTAAATTTAAAATCTAAGAATTACAGCCGATAATTTCGATAAAATATTATGTTTGACATATAGCTTGTAAATATATTTTACTTGTGCTGCTAAGCATATCTATCTAATCAGTTAAAAGTTTCCATTTTTGGGCATAGGTAGACCTCACTCTCTTCCATTATTCTCGTGTCTGGACTATTCCAGCATGTTGTCTTAGTGATACAAAAATTTAATTTGTGATTTGTCTTCTATAATTTCATGGCCTCCAATGCATAATTTTGTTTCATCAGTTGTTTTTTGGTCTCATACAAATATCCATTTAAGCATAGTCATCTCAAAGTTACTGCCCCCTTTTACTTCGTGTAGTGGTAATTAAAACCTTATCTGGTTGCAAGCAACTTTCAGCTACAGATGTTTTAATTAGGCAGGTAGAGGTTTGATACCATCCTCCCGTTAACTACTAAATACAGGAGCGATGTAGACTACCCCAATCGCCTCCGTGGAGGTCATGCTTGACCTACCCTCATTATATATATGAAAGGAGAAGGAGATGAAGGTACGAGCATACAGAAAGCGGATAAGACGCTAGGAAGCCGGAGAAAAGGGTACCGTGATCAAATCTGGAGAGATAATTAAAAATCACCTAGAGGTTGAAGTGGTACCAAATGTAATGAAACCTAAATATAATTTCCAAAAGCCATTTACCGCTTTTTTTCCAGGAAGGGACGAAGGGGAGTCGAATAAAGAGTCTCATAATGACAGCTCAATATTACTGATATACTGATAGCTCTAAAACCAGTGAAGGAGTTGGAGCTGGGGTATACGGAGGGAAACCAAGGCCTCAATGACCAATGAGAAGGTCGAGTGGTCGATAAACCCGGCCCATTAGAAAGAGATGCAGGGACTGCTTTGCGACAGTTCTCTTTGTCGCACTGGGGGAATGGGCATGTATTGCAGATATCAGTCTATTTGTATTATATGTCTATGGGTGTAGCGGGATAGTGATTCGCAACATATAGCCTCTCCTATATACGGGCAGGTGAGGTTCCATGCCAACCTCACCTACCCGTATGATAATCTAGATCATGGTCATCTGATGCATCCTGCTAGATAACCAACGAGGCAGTAGTCAGTCTATTTGTATTATACTTATGTTTGTGGGTACACAGAAATTGCATAATATGCCGTCTTATAATTATAACTAAGGAACTTACTAAAATTTCCATTACAAAGTAAAGAATTAAAGAAATGTAGAAGCAAATATGATCAGTCATAGATACTACATACCTACTTTGGAACTTAGATATAAAAATATATCATTTCAATTAAAAAATAATTATATTGATCTATCTTGTTTGGTAATGAGGGGTAGAAGTGAGTAGAAATACTCTCCAAGCAAGCCTACATTCAACAATTTTGATCATTTCTAATTTTATTTCAACAACTGCATGTTTATCTACTTTAAATACAAAGCGATAGTTTTTTATTAAAAACTAATCAATTAATCTTAATTACTTATTTTTTTATAAGATTTTGGCTTAGTTGACATGTTGTGTAGGGGAAAAGTGGGAGGTGTGGGACATTTCAAATTTCCCACCTTTATATGTGAACTATCAGTTCTGTACTTTCTCACCCGATGTATTACTGGTTGTTAGTAGTGTCCCACTCCTCTAAATGGTATGGGTGATATGGGACATTTGCAGCTCCGCACACTATCCATTATACTTCATTTTAAAGAATACTTATATCAGCCATTTTTTTTAAATTGAGTAGGCCAAAGGGCTATCCAACATATCCTAGCATTTTTATTTCACGAGGAGCAAATAAATAAATTAAAAAATATATTATTCAGAAAGTGTCCCACACCTCCCACTTCTCCCCTACTTATAGATAAGAAACCTAAAGAACTAGAGAAATACCTACTTATAATACCTAAAAAGTATTTATCAAAAGTACATATTAATACAATATTGCTTTGTAATGAAGATTTTAGTGGAAATTTCAATATGGATTGAGGATTATCTTTAGAGATTACAAACATTTTTGGTGTAAATAAAAAGCAGAGATGTAAAAACTGGAAATCAGATTAAAACTGAAATAACATCCAATTAATAATAATATAAAAATATTGAGCAATAAATATTTGAGAGATGTACCTTCAGATAAAATCTAAGCGATATCATCAGAATATAATAAAATTAATTGAAACAAATTTGAATGTAAGTACACTTTGTGAAAGGAAACCAAATACAAGAAAAAGAGAAAACAAACTGTATAAAAAGAACCATGAAAGTAGATCTGATAAATCTTCATGGTTACAATACCTCCAAAGAGGAAACGAAAAGCTAAAAGTTGAAAAGATGCCAAACATAGAACAAAGAAAGCAAAAACAAGGAAGTTACTCAACACTACAAAAAATAAAGAAGGATAAAGTATTTGGATCATATATCCCTGGAAAAGTGTGGACAACGTTAGGGGAGACAGGAACAAATTGGCTGCAGGTTGATTAACAAAATTATGGAAGTGGGACAAATGCCATATGAATGCAGAAATAGTCTCTTAGCACCTGTCCTGTCTAGAAAATAAACGCAATGTTCAGTAATACACAAACTATAGTACACATTCCTTGTACAGGATTCTAAAACTATACAGAATTTTTCGGCCATTTATTGAGATGTGCTTTTCCCATCCTTCAAATAATTGTGGAGACAGCATTGTTGTGAGTACCAGAGCATACATGAATTGGTGTAACGATATTGCTGATAATCTTGCTTACGTCGGCCACTCACTATCAGGTATACCTGTCCGGTGTACCTGTTCACACGGGGGCACACACACTCTTCAGATACGGGAAGTGCGGGAACAGTGTTACAAAGGGAACAGTGTTACATTTGCTTTCTGTTCCACCTCTTGGTAGATAGGCGAACTACATGTACCGTAACCTCATTAAAGGTCGGATGCCTTCCATAAATCAGTTATCGTAGTTGAATACAAGTGTTTTGTAGTCACATATTTTCATAACAGTTTTTATACCTGTGAAAAGTAAAATTTTTAAGATGTAAGTGTATTAGTATATGGGTAAGTACGTTAGTAATTCATTAATTTTATATTATGGATGGAAAGTAAATATATTTCTATTGGATTTACACTTAAAACTAAGCTATATTTCATTACCGCGCTAAAAATTTAGTTCTATGTGCATTGGCGTTCAAAAGTGAACAGTGTTACAGGGTACACTGTTACAAAAATTCTTGTAACACTGTACCCCTAGTAAAACAATTAATTATAAATTTCTTGATTACAAATTTATTTTAGTGAGAAAATGCCACGTAAAAGCAAAGGTGTAAGAACCCTCTTAAAAACCGATGAGAAGATTCTCAAAAAAGCTGTTCTTGATGTGCTTCAAAATAAAATGAGCATTAGAGGAGCAGCGAAAAAATACAAATTATGTCACATGACGTTAAAACGTTACATAAATAAATACAAAAATTCAGAAAATCCTTAATCAATAAAATTTGAACCAAATTACAAAATAAATCAAATTTTTTCCAAAGAGTTGGAAGATGAACTCGAATCATATTTAATAACAGCAAGTAAAATACATCATGGTTTGACCCGCAAAGATACCTTGGGACTAGCCTATCAATTGGCTGTAAGTAAATTGTTACAACAATTTAAATTTGTCTACTTGGAATTTTTATGTTTCAGATTCGCAATGGCCTAAAAATCCCGAAAAACTGGCATACTAATAACTCAGCGGGAATAGACTGGTTAGTGGGATTTCGTAAGAGGCATCCCATATTGTCTCTCCACAAACCTGAAGCTACAAGCTTATCAAGAGCCACAAGCTTTAATCGCACTAATGTAAATGCTTTCTTCGAAAACTTAATCAAAGTATATGGAAAATTTGGAGATAGCATATCCCTCGATTTGATATATAATTTGGATGAAACTGCAATCACCACGGTACATAATCCACCGAATGTGCTGTCTGCTAAAGGACAAAAACAAGTTGGCCAGGTAACATCAGGCGAGAGAGGAGTGCTGATTACCGCTTGTTGTATTATCAATGCTGTTGGAAACACTGTTCCACCATTTTTAGTTTTCCCAAGGGTACATTTCAGAAATCAAATGTTATTTGGTGCCCCTAAAGGCTCAAGTGGCAGTGCAACAAAGAGCGGTTGGATGAACGGGGAAATTTTTGTTGAGGTTCTGATCCATTTCCAAAGACATGTTAAGTGTTCAAAAGAAAACCCCGTGATACTAATTTTTGACAATCACGAATCGCATATCACAATTGGCTCTTTGGAATTTGCAAAACAAAGCGGGATAATTATGGTTACGTTGCCACCACATACAAGTGCGAAACTTCAACCTCTTAACAAAACTGTTTATAAAAGCTTAAAATCCAATTATAATTCTGCTTGCAACGACTGGATGATCTGCAACCCTGAAAAAGTCATTTCCATCTATGATGTTGCTGCTCTATTTGGTAAAGCATTTCCTAAAGCATTCTCTATCTCAAACATAGTCAATGGGTTTTCTTCGACAGGCATATGGCCTTTAAATCGAAATATATTTACAGACGATGACTTTTTGTCATCCAGTGTGACAGACCGCTCTCTGGCTACAGCAACTTCATTGCAGACTTCAAACAGAGATCAACCTCAGCCTTCTACCTCGGCACAAGTTCCTTGTGACGTAGCATATGAGCATACATTACATGTAACAGATTCGAATCATGAGACTATAGTTTCAAAGTCTCTAACTAGTCCTTCCACTTCAACTCTTTCGCCTTCACGTCGCATTGTAATACCTTCATCTACCCCTCCTAGGAATATACAGCACCAACAAGAAGAGAGACCCTCTATGTCAAGTGTATTGGTTAAACAAACAACTTTAATTTCACCTGAACTCGTTAGACCCTTTCCAAAAGCCCCACCAAGGAAAACAAACATCACAGGAAGGAAAAAAGGAAAATCCATGGTGCTAACAGACACTCCTATTAAGGACGAATTAGTAAATGAATTATTGGAACGAAGTAGAAAGAAAGCGAAGGCTGTAAAAAAAAAATCATTAAGGAGAAAAAAGATGCCGAGAGTTCTGAGGAATCAGAAGGCGAAGTTCCTTATGCTGAAAGTAATGCTAGTAACAATTTGGAAGGCGAAGAAATGGAAATGGATTATTTATCAGTTTCAGTTGGCGATTATGTGCTTGTTGCTGAAGGAGAGCCTAAAAGTAATATTTTTTCGGTGGGTTTAGTCGAGGAGGAACTGGAGGAAGAATATGTGATTGTCTACATAAAGAGAATTAAACCTCTGTTTAAATTTGTAAAAACTGAACAATCCTACACTTTTCGTAAGGAATATATTATACACAAATTGCCACCACCAGTTGCTGCAGGTGGAACAAACCGGACATCTGAGATGCTGGTTTTTAATATCGATTTAACAAAATTTAAAAATTCACTTGAATAGGTTTTATCAAATTTACTTTTTCTCTATGTTGAATATCTTGATAATTTTGACATTTATGCCTTATGTTCATAGTTTTAATTAACAATACATCTTTTCCTAATCATTTATGTATTTAATTTCTCCTTTCTCATGTTTTTTATGCCTTGTAACACTGTTCCATGTACATTGTAACACTGTACACTACCGCAGGGTACAGTGTTACAAATGACAAATTTTCAAAGTCATGCTATACTTTCATACCTTATTCTTGTAATGTTATAATACTTTATCAAAAAACAAAGTAAACTATATACTATCATATAATGATAAAAATAAACTTAAAATATTCATGTCCATCAACTTTGTGACGAATTAAAAAAGTTATAACACTGTTCCCGCACTTCCCCTATATGTCTTATCATTAAATATAAATATAATTATTTCAAGTACATGGCTCTATTTCCTTCAATTGCACCAGGCTCTATTTTTTCTAATCTCTTAACTAATTTTTATAACATCATCTCTCTTGTCTCTATTGTGATAGTGATTAAGTGTTACTTTCCACAAGCAAGATTCACTTTTGTAAATTTCAATGAACTCACCAAGAACTTCATTAATACGTTGTCACATTTTTCAGTATGTACAAATGTATCTTCAACCGTAAAATAACTTAAAATTAAAAATCTTTAATCACACACTATCAGGTACACCGGACAGGTCTACTTGTTCACAGATAGTGAGTGGCCGGCCTTAAGAAGGAGTTAATACTTCTTTTATCAGGCCAATTTTGCGATATACCAAAAAACCGCATAGTGGAGAATGTTGAAAATGAGATAAGGAACTTGTGGTTGCTACTGGAAAAATATTCTTAAAGGTCAAAGGTAAGCAAAAAGGTCATTAGAACCATGTGATCGCTGCGCAAAATACATGTATAGAGCTTCAGAACACTAACCACTAACATAGTACTAAATAACTGGATCAGGTCTTTAAATAATAACCTAACTAAGTAACAAATGTATATTCGAAAAGGATTTCTTAGAAGTCTCTATCTGTTGGACTGAACATATATGTACAGTATACACAAAATATCTTTCACATACATACAGTAGTAAGATCACCCGGCCTCGAGAGGCATACATGACTTTAAGGAACATTCAGATATTCATGACT
Source organism: Diabrotica undecimpunctata (assembly GCF_040954645.1). Classification (NCBI taxonomy): domain Eukaryota; kingdom Metazoa; phylum Arthropoda; class Insecta; order Coleoptera; family Chrysomelidae; genus Diabrotica; species Diabrotica undecimpunctata. The sequence continues at coordinate 43,217,640 of NC_092807.1, read as the reverse complement.
TGTAGTGAGAAGGGTTGGTAGCTATGCTAGCCACAGACAAACCCTATCCTCCTCAATACTCCCCAGACGCCTCACCACCCTCACTCGTACTATTGTGCCGGGAGAATACTACTTGGTTTTAATGCTGTGGGTAATTAGACATTCACGTTGTCTCCTTTTCTTCTCCTTTTGGGTTAGTGTGAGGCGTTTTTTATGAAGGAAAGGAAAACACTAGAGCAAATGTTGAATCTACGATTGAAACGAATCGAAAAAATAAGAGAATACAACATCCCCTTACATCTGTTTCGAGAACTAAGATAATGTAAAATGGCATTTACTATGTGTAATTCTTTGAGAGTTTGAGAGTCTTTCAGAGTTTGTATGAAAACAATGACGCAATCGTAAGATTGGAAAATATATTCTTCGCGGTACAAAATTAGAAAAGACACCAGGCAAGGTTACATATTATCCCCAAGGTTATTTAACCTACATAGTAAACACCTAACGAGACTTGTTCTAGATTAATGAAAAGGAGACATTTCAGTAGGTGGATTCAAGGTGTCCAATCTTCGCTTTGTAGATGACACATTGTTTATAGGCAAGTGAGGAAGAAACAAACTAAAAAGAGTTAGCGAGAAATATGAACTACGAATTAATAAAAACAAGACAAAAGTGATGATTGTCAATAGAATCAACAACAACAGAACAGAAATTAAGAATATTACTAGAAGGTTTGGTTAAAAGTTTCATTTATTGAGGCAGAACCGTCAAGAACAATGAAAGCTGTGAACAGGAAATTCGATGACCTACACATATGGTTAGAACTGTTATGTCAAATATTACTAAAATATGAAAAAAAGAAAAAACGCACATGACAAAAAAACACTAAGATCAATCATGTACGAACACTGGTTTTCCCAATATTTAGATATGGCTCTGAAACGTGGACCATCCGAACAGGAGATAGGAAAAGAATCGATACATTTGAAATGTGATGTTAAAGAAGAATGCTTCAAATTATTTGGGCATCCAGACGAACAAATACTGTGACGGGTAGCTCTATTAGACACCAGACTCAGTAACACATAAGTTTAATTCTGTATAATATTGTACAATAAAAATAAAAAATACGAATCCTTGTAAATAAAATAGACGGAGCTGCAGTCTAATGTTGATAGTGGTGAAAACTAAATATTAGCGACACTCAGATGAGTGAGGTAAAGGAGGATCTTCGGTCAATACCCAAAAACCGAAAAATGACTGATCATTACTCAGTCTAGGGTATAAGTGTGTCGGAGCCAGTCGGTCAATACTCGACACAGACGGGGAACACTATCGATCAATACTTGATCGGCAGGTACGGGAAAGGATGGTAGGTTCTGATCAGTACTCAGACACCTGAGGTAGGAGCTGTTACCAGATCAATACTCTGGATCGAACTCGTCGTTAGAGTTGTCGTTATCCATGGCTTTTTATAGCTTTGCCGGTGTTCCATCTCCAGCGTGTATCGGTGCTAGTGGTAGGTTGTCGGTGGGAGTGCCGTAATACAGACAGAGGGAGAGCCGGCGGCAAGCGCTGACGGTGCCATCGTTACAATACATCTGTTCTTGTGGAGATTAACAATCACACTAATAATCCACAAGGTCTCTGCAGGGGGGAAGGGAAGAAGGAAGTCGAGGGCGATCATTAACCCGATGAACTGATTCTTTTGAGAAGTTATTCAACGCGAAAAATAGGGATAGATGGTAAGACAGCGTAAAAAGAGTAAGGCCATCGACGAAAGAAATGCAACATTATATGATTAATGCAACATAATCACTACGCATCCGTTAAGGTGTGTAGATTGGAAGCAGGAGCAGACGGTTTTCAGCTGTTTTTCCATTGCGCTGCCTTCATGATGTCGCGATATATATATTTGAACGTCGATATCATATCCTGGATATCATCTCCTGATATCGGCCAAACCATATCCTGGTGCTGATATAAATTCTGAACATACACTTGTAGCCCAATTACGAGTCAGCCTAAAACCCTATTCCAGAAACAGAGTCTCAAAATATTAGATATGGATCAACTCTAATCCCGAAATAAAATTCAAGCTTACAAAAAGTATTAATAACAGTGTTGCCCTAAGAGCCACTACCAACCATATTGAAAGAGACTGGATCCACTTAAGGGACGCTATGTGCAACGGTGCAAAAGAAGTGAACAAGAAGAACGAGTCTATCAAAGAGGAAATATTACATATTTTGGACACGAGGGGAAATAAGAATATTCGCGATCGATATAAAGAACTAGATAGACCTGCCAGCAGAAAGATAAAAGAGGTTAAAAATAAATGGTAGTTTTAATATGCATAAAAAATCAAGCAGTTTACTTATACTTCAAGAAAAGACAGCTTGGAAGGTTAGTAGACGAGAACAATACATTTATTGTAGACCAAGAAGAACAGTTATAGGCATAAGAAATTTACATAAAAACTTTATTTACGGATTATGGTTATTAACGAGCACTCTTGAACTGAATGGACCAAAGAAATTAATGATTGTGAAAGTTTTCAACGAGAACAACTTAAATGTAATGTTAGAACTATTCAATAAGGTATACGATACTGGTTAAATTCCTTTGAAGTTTAGGTTTGTGATACTCAAGAAACCAAATTCTAAAACGTGCAGTTAATATCGCCTTATAAGTTTAATGAGCAACACTCTATTCTTGTGTATTATCCATTTCAGAATACGAACAAAATTAGAACGAAGTATAGGTAAAACATAGCTGAGGCTTTCGATGCGGTTTTGGAACGCAAGAGCCCCTCTTTTAATGCAAGTCTTGGTGCAAAAATACCTGGATTAACAAAAATATATTTACGCCTACTACATCGACTATGAAAAACGTTCGACACCATCAAACATGACAAACTTATAGAACTATTACATCTTTCAGGACTTGAACTAAGGACATCCAGATTGTTAAAAATCTGTATTCGAATCAAGCAACTCACACGGACCTATGGTGGGTCAAAATATAACCATTTGTAAGGGGGTTAGACAGAGCCGCATTCTTTAGCCATTGCTATTCAACCCATACACGGAACAAATATTTGTAGAGGCACTGGAAGAGTACAATTAATAGTGTGTCAATAAGTAATTTTCGATATGCATTAAGATTTACAGATGGTGCTCAATACAGTAAATACTACAAGCAGCCAATTTGGACTTAAGATCAACAAAAAGAAAACTACATTTATGGTGATTAGTAAGAACAAAATCCAAAATATCGACCTGCATATTGAAACCTAACACATTGGAAGAGTATACCGATTTAAATACAATCTGGCATACACGATAAATAATAAGTGGGGCCCTGATGTTGAGATTTACGTATTCTTTATGCTACTTTACGGAGTAGAAGGGTGGACGTTAAAAGTAGCAACTATAAAAAGTTGTAGCTGTATCGACGTTCGCTACTATCCGATGAAAGACTTACTGAACTTGAGTGCGAACTAGAAAACATAAAGTGGGACATAGTTGGTCTCAGCGAAGTCAGAAAACGTGGCGAACACTTAATTAAACTAAAATCAGGACATAGTTTTTACCACGTACATAGTTGACGACAATAATTAAGTGGGAGGAACCAGCTTCATTATACTTATACAAGCGTCTCCAAACAAGTATAGTATCACTAAAGAAATTTTCCACAAGAGTGATTTGTCTTACTTTCAAATTGAATACAAGATATAATATGAAAATAATACAGGTTTATGCACCAACAACAGCCAATGATGAAGAAGTGGATCTATTTTATGATGATAACTAAGCTGCTCTCAAAGGACATTTTGACAATTACTATTTAAAGGATTAAAAGGAGGAAAGTGTCATATTTGAGCCATATGTTTCTAAATGATAAGTACAGTCTATTATAGCTTATACTGTAAGGACGATTATAGGTAAAGGAGGTTTGTGCAGAAAGAAAAACATATCGAAACGTAGAAACATATCGTATCATCGTCGCCAAATTTCCCTGGATGGACATAAAGAAGAATCGCAGTGCACTTCGTTTTTCTTCTGTCCACAAGCATGAATTCCAATATATTGTAGATTTTTTATCTAAGAACGAGTGTATTCTTGAAGCTATGTGGCTGGAAAATTTTCTTTATATAAATATAATTTGTCTTTCTAGATTTTTCTATAAGATAAATATTTAACCGTTGTTTTTTATATATGGCGTTTCTGTAATGCAGTCATTAACCAATATTCAAAGTTTCCATTTAATTTTTGTTAGAAAAAAGGGGGACTATTATAAAACATAAGTACGCGGTTGTTTTACCCACTTTAAAGCTTTAATCTAACCGGAACCATTTAATATTAATCTAAGTTTGCATCCTACACACATTTTTTTAAGGAAACAAATTTGTATCCTGCAATTATCTTTTTTTTTTCGTCTCAGAATCAATTTTATTTAGAGGATATATTGTATCTTTTAATTATATCTATAATTTAACTGAGTTTAGAACGAATTAATTTCCCCCGCAGTGCAAATGCTATAATTGTCAAGTTATTTATATGCAGGCGGATGATATGGAAATAGAAACTGTGAAGCCAGACGACGAATGAATCATAATAATTCGTTATTGTTTTCTACACCTTATATTTACTCATACCTACCTACGTGATTTTAAACGAATACTGGCTATGTCAGTTAAAAAATATATGTACATATGGTGATCTACCAATCAAAATTATTAGTATTCTTGTTGACAAAATTAGTGACTTTTAGTATATTAATTTATCACACTACTTGAAAAATACAATTACGTAGATAGACCAGACCGAATCTGTGAAAAAACGGCTGAATTTGGATGTGAGAGGTGGCATTCGGATTTTTTCAGAAATAATGACTTATTCTTTTTCTCAGCCCAGTGCTCCTCTCAGCTCCCAGTAGTTAAATAGCTTTTTATTTATTGCCCTTCAAGACGTCATCGAAAGAACCACGACGCTGAAGTGGAACTGGGCAGGGCACTTAGCCAGAACACTAGATGGACGGTGGACAAGACGTATTATGATGGACTAGATGGACCGATGATATAAAACGGGTAGCGGGAAACTGGCTACAAGCGGCTCAGTGTAGAGAACACTGGAAAGAACTGAGGGAGGCATATGTCCAGCAGTGGACGCGATTGGCTGATTGATGATGATGTCGAATATAGCTACCTAAAAAACGCATTACCAAATGCCAGAGATGCTTTAGTATTTTTATCATCATCATAAGTGGCTCGACAATCCGTTGTGGATCTTGGCCTGCTCACAAAGAAGTCGCCACTCCTGTCGATTCCTGGCAACTTCCCTCCATCTTCTGATCTTAGAATCTTTAGGTCTTCTTCTACGTGATTTTAAACGAATACTGGCTATGTCAGTTTAAAAATATATGTACGTATATGGTGATCTACCATTCAAAATTATTAGTATTCTTGTTGACAAAATTAGTGACTTTTAGTATATTAATTTATCACACTACTTGAAAAATACAATTACGTAGATAGACCAGACCGAATCTGTGAAAAAACGGCTGAATTTGGATGTGAGAGGTGGCATTCGGATTTTTTCAGAAATAATGACTTATTCTTTCTCTCAGCCCAGTGCTCCTCTCAGCTCCCAGTAGTTAAATAGCTTTTTATTTATTGCCCTTCAAGACGTCATCGAAAGAACCACGACGCTGAAGTGGAACTGGGCAGGGCACTTAGCCAGAACACTAGATGGACGGTGGACAAGACGTATTATGATGGACTAGATGGACCGATGATATAAAACGGGTAGCGGGAAACTGGCTACAAGCGGCTCAGTGTAGAGAACACTAGAAAGAACTGAGGGAGGCATATGTCCAGCAGTGGACGCGATTGGCTGATTGATGATGATATCGAATATAGCCACCTAAAAAACGCATTACCAAATGCCAGAGATGCTTTAGTATTTTTATCATCATCATAAGTGGCTCGACAATCCGTTGTGGATCTTGGCCTGCTCACAAAGAAGTCGCCACTCCTGTCGATTCCTGGCAACTTCCCTCCATCTTCTGATCTTAGAATCTTTAGGTCTTCTTCCACATCATCAATCCATCTTCTTCGTGGTCGTCCTCTGCTTCTTGTACCCTCAGGTTTTGAAAATGTTAATCTCTTCGTGGATTCGTGATCTAACATCCTAGCAATGTGTCCAGCCCATCAAAGTCTCTGCACTTTACAAATTTCACAATATCTGGACCGGTGTATAACTGATATAGTTCAAAGTTGAATCTTCGACGCCATAGCCCATTTTCATTTACGGCCCCAAAAATCTTTCCAAATAAGAATTTTTCTCTCAAAAATACCAAGAAGTCTTTCATCATTTTGAGATAAAGTCCACGTTTCAGTCCCATATATCAAAACCGGTCTTATTAAGGTCTTGTATATATTGAGCTTTACTGCACGTTTCATATTTTTATTTTTTAAATGTTTCTGGAGACCTGCTATCGCTATGCGTCTTTTTATTTCATCGCTTGTCGTATTTGTTGCATTTACTAGCGATCCAAGATATGTGAATTCTTTGACTTGCTCATAGGTATGGTTGTTAATTTGAATTCTCTTTTGGATATTTCGGGGGTTTTTGAAACCAACATTATATTTGTTGGTTTCAAAATTTGTTTTTCCTCGTTTACCACAAGTCCTAATTCACTTGCCGTATCTGCAAGCCTTGTAAAACATTGCACCATGTCTCTCATATTTCCGCCCACTATAACTATATCGTCAGCCAATGCGAGAATTTGCGTCGATCTTTAAAAATAGTTCCATTCATTCTAATATTTAATTGTCTGATTGACTTTTCCAAGGCAATATTAACGAGGAGACACGCCAGCGCGTCCCCCTGTCTTAGACCATTATTAATGTCAAAGAACGTAGAGGTTTCTCCTTTAATTCTAACGCATGAGCTTACGTCTTGCATTGTTAGTTGAGTCAACTTAACTAATTTAGGTGGAATCCGAAAGTCTATCATTGCATTATATAATGCAGTTCTTTTCACACTGTCATAGGCTGCTTTGAAGTCGACGAAGAAATGGTGTGTATATATATTATATTCTAGTAACTTTTCTAGAATCTGCCCATGTGCTTGAATTTAATGTGTAGTTGACTTTCCAGCAGTAAATCCGCATCGACATTGACCAACAATATCCTTTGTAAAATGTTTAAGTATTTCAAACAATACATTGGCGAAGATTTTATACGCAGATGCTAATAGAGTAATGCCTCTATAGTTCTTACACTCCAGTTGATCACCCTTTTTATGCAACGGACATATTATTCCCTTTAGCCACTCTTCTGGTACCAATTCATTCTGCCATAAAAGTACTATTAGTTTATGGATTGCTGCAAATAGTTGATCACCACCTTTTTTATATATTTCCGAACAGATTTCATCGATTCCTGTGGCTTTATTGTCTTTTGAGTTTTAGGATGGCATTTGACACTTCTTCTCTTGTGGGGTCAGAAAAAAATATCTGCTGTAAACTCTGCGTACAAGACCAGACTATCTTGCCCTCCAAATCCGCTGGCCACGGATCTTCTCTACATTTCACACGAAAAAAGATTAAAACGACCAGACCCTTTGGACCTCTAGTAAATCTGGAGAAACAGAGCATCGTGTCATAGTGCGGTGATTTAACAAGTTTTTATTCTGGTGTTTTCTAAAATTTTTCTCGATTTTTTTATACTTTTAATGCTCATTTTTTTGTTGTCAGTGGTACAACACTGACATAGATTAAATTTATAATGTTATATGACCTGCTCGGACTGGGCGGCTTCCCACTATATTATTGTACATAAATTATGTATATTGCTTATTGTTTGTAATGAGACATATTGCAATAAACATTGGATGATGAAAAAAAAAAAGACCAAGCCGACCGCCAAGCATTTTGATACCCGTGGTGCAACGTGGGGTTCATGCCACACAGGGAGGCTATTCGAAAATGGACTCGACACGAATTTAATCCTTTAGATCTAGACCATTCAAATGCAATGCTAAATTTCGGTGCCAAATTTAAAGAAAAAAGCAAATTCTTAAATAATATAATAATAGTCTTCCGTTTTATACCGCTTCGCGGCTTTGGGAGTATAGCAGGGTAGTCTGCTATATCTAGGACCTACGGTATACAAGGAAGGTAACATGGCCAGTGCTACGCTTCAACCGCCTATTATTACCCCTGGTTTTACCCAAGGTACTCATTTTATTCAGGCTGAGTCGACCTGGGGCCTATAGACATTTTTAAAAATGTCTAGTTGTTCTTGCCGGCGGTAGGATTCGAACTCCGGACCACCGGCATGCGAGGCAAGCATCCTACCGCTTGCGCTACGCAGGCCCTAAAATTCTTAAATAATTGCGGTAAATAATTATTAGGTATAATACCGCTAGACTAGACCAAAATATCAACTGGGTGTTTGGCATCGTCAAAATAACTTCGCTGTAGTACTAGTCAGGCTCTGTGAGGAACCCCGGACATTTCAAAATCTCGCTAAACAAAGTAGTTTTCGTACCTGAAGCCCCTTGATTTAATACATATATACATTGTATAGATATAATTGGTAAGTATTTGAGATTATGTATTTTAATTTTAAAAGCTTAATTTTCCAAAAAATTTTGTCAAATGAAAAAAATATCTTATTATGCGGCGACAGTGCAGTAAATGTATTATATACATTTTAAAAATATGCATTTTTTCGATATGTTTACTCTGTCACATTAAATTAATTTTAACACATGCTTTAATTTTGGTTTTTAATTTATCTTATATTTATTTATTATAGCCCATAGTAAAATGAGAGGTGCAAGCAAGAAAAAAACTAGTCAATATTCAGAGGAATATTTAAAATGTGGGTTCATATCTGCTGTTCATGATGAGCAGATTCCTTTTTGTCTTTGATGCCAGCAATGCTTGACCAACGAATCAATGAAACACAGTCCTCTTAGGGCGCATTTGAAGGTGAAACAGTGTTCATATTAATTGTGATTTGACTTGAGTACTTTAAAACTTTAAAGATAATTTTTAAAAAGAGTACACAAATGAAGTCTCTATTTACTGCTCGTACCTCAACTAATAATTGTGGTCTTGGGGCTAGCTATCAAATTTCTTTATTCTTCGCTAAAACTGGAAAAAATTGTACTATACGAGAAAATTTAATAAAACTTCAATATCAGTATGTCTTAAAACAGTTATTGAAAAAGATGACAAAGATGTAAAAGCAATGTCATTCAGTAACAATATTGTTAGCAGAAGAATAGACGCAATGAGTGAAGATATTGAAAAACAACTTGTTGAAAGGCTGAACACAAGAAATTTCTCAGTGTAAATGGATAAATCAACTTTTGAGAGACAGTGAGGCAGTATTGATAACTTACGTATTAAAATATATTGATAAAGGGCATTTTGTTGAAGAAATGTTGTTCTGTATAAAAATAGAAAGCACCACTACCTCCAAAAATACATATAATAAGCTAAAAAACTACTTAGATGTCAATGATATACCAATGAAAAATATAACATCTTGTACTGCAGCAGTTGTTCTTAAAAATGGCTGCTTAAAATTGATGAAAGATGCGACTCCAGAAGTGATTCTTGGGTATTGTGTTATTCATAGGGTAAACTTGATAGCTAAAAATATCTCGCCTGTTCTAAATGAAATACTACATTCAGTAATAAAATGGTATTAAAGCCAATGCCAAATGTGAGTATCTCTTCAAGCTATTTTGTGAAGAACAAAATAAAGACCACCAGAGACTTTTACTTCATACTGAAGTGATGGCTATCTAAAGCGAACTACTTCAAGAGATTTATGGAACTGTTTGATAATCATACTTTTTTAACAAATATTTCAATTTCTGAAAAATCTTTGTAGCATAGAAACTTAAAAAAATCATTATTTTCTTTTGATAAAGAGATAGTTTTTTACAAGTTTAAAAGGTTCAACGTAAAAGTTGTACATAAAAATGAAATAAAACTCTGGTTTTATTATTGAAATTGTTGATATAATAGTTTCACCATTTTATGATCACATAAATTAAGGATTCTTTAGTTATCTATTATAACAATAGGTCTTTTAAATCACTGTCTAAGGATATTAAAGACAATATTAACAAAAAATGGTTGTATTTATTACACTACACTTGACACAAAACTGTAACATTAAACTTAGTAACCTATCTTGCTAGAGCTTCCAATTCCTTAATTTCTTTCTCAGCTGCAGCTTTCTTTTCGGCGGCCAGTTTAACATCACGTTCTGCCTTAATTTTATTTTCTACCTCTCTAATGCCTGCTTCCTTTTTGGAGAGCCTATTTTGGTGGAAGGCTCCATAAGCAACTCCCAAGGCAAGAAAACTCCATCTTCCGAACTAAAAACACAATAATAGACGTTAATATTAATTTTAAGACTCGAAAATAAAATTGATGAAATGAGTGAGGTTATGCTCAATTATGTAACTGGCATCATTCTGAAAAGGGAAATATACACATTAATTTTTTTTGTACTTGTTACCTTGATTAAAGGAGAAACACGAACTGGAGCTGGAAGGGCTGACATTATTAGGGCTGTTCTTGCAGTTAAGAAAAAAGTCTTTTGACAATGAAAGTCAAATGAGACGAAAAATGAAGTTTTCTTTGATTTTGACGTACAAAATATCTCCTTTAATGTTATGCAACCACCATGACCATTCGCCAGTATCATCTGAAGTCAAACGCATGTCGAATTTCAAGTTCCATGACCGTAGGTTTCGTATTATTTTAAAAGGCCTGAGTAATATTATATTATAAAGGCCTAAGATAAATACACATTTTAATAAAAAATAAACAAAATTGATCTATACTATTTTCGATTCAAAGTAAAGTGCAGTAAAAGAATAATACATTGAAATACATATTCTTGAAAATTAATATACTATAAAATATGCTACATTATAATGTGAAAACTATATTTCATAATACTGAATATTTGAATTTACATAATTATTAATACTATACGTGTTTTATAAAATTTAATATAGGCCTAACTTATCACAAGAATAGTTCCTGTTTCTAAGATACAATGTAATAGAGTTATTCGTTTTGGACCGATCAGGTACAGATGTCATTGTGTGGTCGAGCAAGTTATAGTTGGTATTTGTATTTTTTTTGCACACTACACTGTTTTAAAGTCCATAAATTTTATAATACATTTTTGAGCTATCTGCAGAGGTAACAGGACATTTTTTGGTACTTATTTCCAATCAGTAATGCCATATTTAAGGATTACTCTCTGCATAGTATACCGTTTTTATTATTTTAATATGTAAAATATTTCCCACTTTTTAATCCGGCAAATTTCGTACCGCTTTGGAATTAAATAATGTATCAATTGTTCAATAATGTTCAATAACTAAAAATTAACAGACAAAAAAAAAAAAAAAAAAAAAAAAAGCATTCTGTACAAAAAAAGTTAAATCAATTTAACGCTTTCTGATAAACAATATTTTTGGCCTTTTTTGATGGCCTTTTTTAGCTTTTTGAAATATACAACGATGACGGTTTTTCCCATGCGCGAAAACGCGACGTATGCGAGAAACGTGGAAACTCACAAGTTGTAAACTTCCATTTGTGTCTTTTGTCTTCTTGCTATTTGTTTATCGTCATTGCAAAAGCTAAAAGCCGCACTGGAAATTTTAGATGCTTTGAATCAAATGGTAAGTCTTTTGGAATCATCGGTATACGCGAAATCAAGAAATCCTCTCCTTTGTATTTTTCCTTGTTGATCGTTGCGCCAATGACATTATGCATTAACGTTTACTCAGTTAGTTTCGTTCACTTGCACAGTCGAGGTTAATTAATGTTACGCAGCACAATGACAACTGATTCTACTTTTAGTTGCAAATTAGAGTGAGGAGGGAGTCCAGGCAATTTAAGTGGATTCAGAAACTCTGTGGGATAGTTGACATTGTATCTTGTTCGCTCTTGTGTTGGATATGCACGAATTTATTCCATTCTAAGCATATCCACTTCATTTTCTGTTATTCTAGAACGAAATTCTAACACGTCAATAAATATAAATTAAAAAAAAAATGTTTTCAGCTCCTCTAATACTATGATAATTTGAGATAATCTGTTTTACAGAAGTTTGTGTGGAATATTTTCAAAAGCTTTTCTTAAGCCTCAAATACTTGAACACCTTTTTTCTCGTTATTTAAATGTTTTAAAAATATGTCACTCTATACAAAGTATGTTCTCTACTTACATGCATTACATACACCAAACTTAACAGCGTTTTTATGCTTTTTATGCAAGTTGCGCTTGTTTAGGAATATTATTAGTTTATGTTTTATATATTTTTCTATGATTTTACTAACAGTGCTAATAAAAGCAATTTGGTTGTAGTTATGAATCAGTTTTTTATTGCTTTGTTTATTTAGTGGCACAATTACAGCATTTTTGAGAACTACTGGATATTCACCAGAAACGTTATTAATGATGTTTACTAAAACAGCGGTTTTAGTAAACGGGTATAATTACCTTTTATTATTTCTGAAGTAACACCATCAAACACACTGACACACCATTTCTAGACTATCTTTACGTTATCTGTCTGATTCACACCCCAAGTAAATATTGTCGACGCCAGCCTAACTGTAAATAAGTATTTATAGAAGCCGACGAACCGGTATGCGTGTAACGTCAGAGAAGGGTCTACTTCCTTCTGGTACAATCTGGTACAAAGACAGTCGTTGTGAGTTATCCAATAGAGGAATAGAGTAATAGTTAAACTTCAAGATAAGTAAAAAAACAAGCGAATAGGGCAACCACTATACAGAGATAAGAGATATATTATATAAGAAAACCTATGTACGCAAATCGAGTAAAATCCAAATAAATAATTCATGTGAAAGGTTAATATTAACAGGAGTAGAGAACCAGGAAAGATAAACTAAAATGGAAATTCAATATATCATGGGTATAAGATCAAATCTGGCTACATCCATCGTGCATGATTTGACAGGAAGTAAAGAAACACTCTCATATTTGATCTTCTTCTTCTTTGTGTGCCGTGCTTGTATTCAAGCGTTGGCTATCGTCATATTGACAAGCTGATGAAATGATTCTCGGTCGGCAGCTAGATGAAACAGTTCCTCGACCGTTTGACATGTCCATTGTCTAATGTTACGCAGCCAGGACAGTTGTTTTCTTCCGACCCAACGTTTTCCTTCGATTCTGCCCTGAATGATTAACCGGAGTAAGCGATATTTAGGTCCTCTCATTATATGACCGAAGTATTGGACCTTTCTCATTTTGATGATGTTGATCAATTCTCGCTCTTTGTGCACGGTCTCTAGCACGCGTTTGTTAGATATGTGTGCTGTCCACGGGATTCTGAGCATGCGACGGTAACACCATAACTCAAACGCTTCTAATTTGTTGAGGCAGTTCATTTTTGATGGCAGTAGTTAAAATTTGAAAATTACTGTGAAAACATTTAAAGAAAATATACTCTTTATTATTGGTATTACATTCAGCGTACTAGAAGAGCAAAAAATGCGCCAAATTAATAAAAACTATTGGTCACAACCTGTTTTGAAACCAAGCGGTGGACATGGCAATGATTGATCCCAACTTCATAGGACTTTACCAAGTTTGATCCCAACCCAATCTCACCGGCCGGGCTCAGTACAATGTGTCAAAATACATATTTTAAACATTATTGTTACTAGCGTCTTGTATCATGTATCACTAGTATCATGTGTCTCTTCAGCTTTTCAACTATTTAGGTAGAAACATTACGCTGTTTTTATTTATTTATTTAGGTATGTATAGTTCTTACAGGCTAACAGTATAAACCAAAATAACTATAGGTAAAAGGTAAAACTAAAAAAAATATTCTCGAACATATTTGTTTCGATACAAATTATCACTGCTACATTATTATACCAACAAAAGCGGTGTATCTTCTCTTGGTTCGCATTCCAATTCTTCAATGTCATTTTCGTTCTCAGGCAGAATTTCAGCAATGTTTATCACATCTGAATAGAAACTTAATTATTCCAGGTCTTGCCAGTCGTCTACAAAATGTTTTAATAGCAGATTTTTAACGTCCCTTAGTTTTAATGCCTTTACAGGTATCTTTTGTCTTATTTCTGATTGATTTCACTACTGCTAGAAGTTCTGATTTCACTACTGCTAGAAGTTCTCTTCTCGTGACGCAATAATTCCGCTTAGGTTTTGAAAGAACTTTATTAAAATATCCAAGGACTCGTTCCTGTCCTCCTTGAATCTGAGATAGCACTAATCCAACTCTCACATTACTTGAATCTGTATCTAAGATGAACTCTCCTTCTGGCCGTGGATATCCTAAAATTTGTGTTGTGATTAAATGCTTTTTTAATGTCTCAAAGGCATTTTGGCAGTCTGTAGATATCCCAGCGGTAATCTCTTGCTTCCTCTGTAAGTCGCGTTCATGGCTTAGCGATATCTGCAAACTTCTTAATAAACCTCCGGTAGTAAGTACATAATCCAAGAAAACTTCTCACTTGATGTTTGTCCGTTGGTTCTGGCCATTCCTTAATGGAATCGATTTTTCCCTTATCCACGGCCACTCCTTCTTTACTGACTATATGACCCAGATAATTGACTTTACCTTGAAATAGCTGGCACTTCTTGGGGTTTAGCATCAATTGGGCAGCTTTAAGTCGATTAAAAACGTTTTCTAAATTCCTCAAATGATCTTCGAATGTCTCCCCCAAGACGATTATGTCATCTAAATAAACCAGGCATGTTTTCCAAGATAACCCTCTCAACACATTTTCCATAAACCTCTCAAATGTCGCAGGAGCATTACAAAGTCCAAATGGCATAACGTTGAATTGCCACAATCCAGATCCTGTGGTGAAGGCTGTCTTTTCTTTATCGACTGGGTCCATTTCTACCTGCCAGTATCCAGACTTCAAATCTAAAGTAGAAAACAATTTACTTCCAGCCAATGTGTCCAATGTGTCATCGATCCGAGGCAGAGGATAACTATCTTTCTTGGTAACGTTGTTCAGCAAACGGTAATCCACACAGAACCTCGTCGTTCCGTCTTTCTTCTTAACCAGGACCACCGGAGAAACCCATGGGCTCGTAGAAGGTTCTATCACCCCGACTTTCTTCATTTCCTGAACAATCGTTTCAGCTTCCTCTCTCTTCGCCTGTGGTAATCGTCGAGCTGTTTGACGAATTGGCTTAGCATTACCAGTATCAATTTTATGCTTAACAACGGTAGTTCTTCCCGTCTTTCCTCCTTTCGGTACGAAAATATCACGATACTGCCGCAGAAATTCCCTTAATTTCCTTTTCTCCATCTGATTTAGAGACTGTCCTGCAACTGCAACCATTTGGTCGAATTTGTCGTTGGAATTATCAGATGTTGTCGCCTGACGGATTATGAAATAGCTGGCACTTCTTGAGGTTTAACATCAATTGGGTAGCTTTAAGTCGATTAAAAACGTTTTCTAAATTCTTCAGATGATCTTCAAATGTCTCCCCCAAGACGATTATGTCCTCTAGATAAACCAGGCATGTTTTCCAAGATAACCCTCTCCACACATTTTCCATAAGCCTCTCAAATGTCGAAGGAGCATTACAGAGTCCAAATGGCATAACGTTGAATTGCCACAATCCAGGTCCTGTGGCGAAGGCTGTCTTCTCTTTATCTACTGGGTCCATTTCTACCTGCCAGTATCCAGACTTCAAATCCAAAGTAGAAAACAATTTACTTCCAGCTAATGTGTCCAATGTATCGTCGATCCAAGGCAGATGACAACTATCTTTCTTGGTAACGTTGTTCAGTAAACGGTAATCCACACAGAACCTCGTAGTTCCGTCTTTCTTCTTAACCAGGACCACCCGAAAAACCCATGGGCTCGTAGAAGGTTCTATCACCCCGTCTTTCTTCATTTCCTGAACAATCGTTTCAGCTTCCTCTCGTTTCGCCTGTGGTAATCGTCGAGCTGTTTGACGAATTGGCTTAGTATTACCAGTATCAATTTTATGCTTAACAACGGCAGTTCTACCCGTCTTTCCTCCTTTCATTTTGCGGGTGCTGAACATTCATTTTTGTATAGTTTGTACAGTTTTCGAATATTTAGATCACATGGCAAATATTTACGGATTGAACTTTGGGTTCGACAATAATGTGGTTTTGAACACTGAAGTTTGAGAATAAATGCATGTACTGATGCCTTTTTAGCCTTTAATATGTTGGTTTTACGGTTTCCTCCTCATTTTTCTCATGAAAACTCTTCAATTAGGAAATACTTTTGAACCAAATTTGAGACACGTCCTTTTATCAAGCAAAGCGCTGCTAAAAACTTCTTCTGGCAAACACTTATAGATTGTTTATCGACTTTTATATGATATTTTATGGTACATTGCTTGGTTGCTTTTAATGAAGTCTGATCTCCAGTCGCAGGATCCAATGTCAAGTTCGTTGGTCGTTTTCTCTTAAGAGGTAATGCTTGACATTATGATTGCATCTTGGTCCGATTTGACAGGATTCTTATAAAAAGCCGTGTGAAATTGTAATATTTTACCCGTCACTTTATTGCATTCAAAAACTTTGAACAGAAGAATGACATCACGAGAGAGTTTCTCTAAAAGTTTTTAGAGAATTTAGAGAGACAAATAGAGAGTTTTTTTTATAGGTTTTAACAGATGGTGCCTTAAGACATCTGTCATTTATCAAAAAAATATGTTGGGAAAAAATAAATATATTTAACAATATAATCAGTAATATGAATAAAAAATATAAATAAGTATAAGTTGCATATTGTAACAAAGTGAATAAACATCTATATATAAATATAAAGACATCCTTTGATATTTCTAAATGTTACGCCTATGTCAATGATTATTCTCCACAACTACACCTATCTTCACAGTAGCCCTAGTATTTCTTTAGGCAATTTTTGATAATGTATACATAGTTAAAACTAAAATTAATTCAAAGAAAATATTAAATTACATAACTTTATTCATTCTCTGTACCTATATGTTAAATTATGTGTATAAAATTTTTAACATTTGTTAAATTGGAATGAATCCCCATTATTGCCCGAACGGAACGTCATCATTTAAAAACACACAATTTAGTTAAATGTCAAGTACACGTCAAAACCTTGTTGATTTTTAAGTCCAAAACGATCACAAACGCATGCTCATGAATTAATATAAGTTCCGATTTTAATTTCAATTCAATTTAATTTTTGATAAGATGAGGAGAAGTTCTCGGTGTCGTTTATAAGTATTTTAAAAGTAAAATTTCGTTTTTAGTGAGTGTAAATATAAGTGATAACTTAAAGACGATGGCAATGTTATTAATGGTCCTGTCTATAGCTGGATCTATTCTCTTAACCCCCTTTTTAATGCTCTTAGTGTGTATTATATTTTTGGCATCTATTGGCAAGAGTTTAGGAGTTCGACGACTGTATGTGAAAACATTATTGATGATTTTCGAGGTAAGTGATTGTTTAGAATCAAATGTTTCGGCATTATATAAGACACTTTTAATACACATATTTATCATCAACAATTTTTACTTATAGTTTATGTAAAGTAAATGTTATTAGGATGTTCTCTCATCTCATCTTACAATCATTAT
Organism: Diabrotica undecimpunctata; assembly: GCF_040954645.1. Taxonomy (NCBI): domain Eukaryota; kingdom Metazoa; phylum Arthropoda; class Insecta; order Coleoptera; family Chrysomelidae; genus Diabrotica; species Diabrotica undecimpunctata. The sequence goes on along the minus strand of NC_092807.1, from coordinate 43,199,987 downwards.
CATTTCTTATGTTTATGGTCATCATCCACATTTAAGTAACACTTTATCTAAAATATGGATTGTTATATCTTTTAATAAGTTCAGTTATGATTTTCTTTCTAACTTCTACATTCCACTTCAAAGATCTTTTTCAATCCTCACAATGTATAATTCTTAGTTTTCTTTAACAAATGTTGCACTGCATTTGTTTGGGTTTGTTAACAATGTGATTGAAATCTATTAATAAACATTTCACACAAAAACTTTATACTTAATTCTAAATATTTTGTTTTTAATAATTTTATTTTTTCTTGTAAAAAATATTGTAAAATCTATATGCTCAAATAGCAAATTTTATTGAACAAAGGCCCTGTTACCTGCTTTATATACATTAAAATCTCAAGAATATCAACTGAACTTGCTGCATATGTTAATCCTTTGTGGGTTAACTACAGTAAACAAATTCTTAAATTAAAAAAATATTAATGTAATTGTTACATATACCATCCATTAAATTTAACAATTAACACAGAAAGACAATTTAACGATGTATTTTATCATGTACTTACTTACTTTTTGATAACTTACATATTTCTTCAGTGATACCCTTCTTCCTTGGCCATCAGTATTTTGTTTATTGTAGATATCCATTAATTATCATATATATAATTAATTAATAATTAATTAAATTATAATTTCCTGTTTTCTTTGTCATTGTTACTATTTTTTACATTACCATTTAGTTTTCTGAATTTGCAATGCATTCTTTGAATCTCTTATCTAAATTGGAACACAAATGTTTTGCCTTTTTCGAGTTATTACTTCATAAAATTGTTCTTCTGTTAATTGCCTTAATTTTTTAATCTTAGGATTCATTGTTTTTTTTCAAAAAGACTAATTATTTTACAGCAGTTTCACTTTGGTAGTTTCCTGTTTTACTTATAGATGTAAATATATGAGAAATGTCAATGTAGGTTTCATCACAAAATTTATTATTGTTTTTACTTCCTGTTTATATTTTTTAAACTTTGTAATTATTTAATATGTTTAGATTTAATATCATAATGATCAATTAACACTTTTCTATTAAGTATCTTCTGTTTTTCACCATCTAAATCCCATTTTTAACTATATTTTTAAAATAATAAATCTTATATGTAAAATTAATTTTATCTTCATTTTTAAGAGCTTTAAAGCACTTTTTAATGATAGGCGTCCATTTTTGAGTAGCTGAGGACTTCATGGTTTTTCTTGTTAACATAAATGGGATAGCCAGTAATATTTTCTTATCTTTACAAGGTGTGTTCAACCTGGAATTTTGGTTTTTGAAAAAATATTTATTTATTCATCTACGTTAATGTTGTCTCCTTCAAAGTAGTCCCCTTCAGATATTATGCACTTGTGCCAACACTTCTTCCAATCCTTGAAATACTTCTCAAATCCAATCTTTGGGATAGCCTTTCGTTCTATCAGCCATGCACTTGAAAGTTTTCTTTACTTTTGGAAATATGAAAAAGTCACATGGAGCCATGTCTGGCGAGTATGGAGGCTGGGGCAACATTATAGTATTGTTTTTGGCCAAAAATTCACAAACAAGCATTGCAGCTGGTGCATTATCTCGATGCAAAAGCCATGAGTTAGTAGCTTTTCCACAAATCCAGTACTTTTTTTTTCGGATAGCTTAACACAGACAATATTGAACTTGTAGTTAGTACTCTTTATGAACTTTTTGACCTCGTGGCAAAAATTCATGGTGCACTATGCCATTAAAATCAAAGAACACAGTGAGCGTAACCTTCACGTTTGACTGCACTTGTCGAGCTTTTTTTGGTCTTGGTGAACCAGAATGCTCCACTGGGATGATTGAACCTTAGTTTCGATGTGATATCCATAAACCCATGTTTCATCACCTGTTATAATCCTTTGGGCAAATCTGGATCGTCGTTTACGTCACTTAGTGCCTCCTGAGCAACTTCCATTCTCTGCCGTTTTTGTTCAAAATTCAACAATTTTCGAACAAATTTTGCTGACACGCGTTTCATACCCAAAACGTTTGAAAAAATGTCATGGCATGAGCCAAACGCTATGCCAACTACATCAGCGACTTCTCAGATTGTGATTCAACAGTTCGTTAGTAACCAGTTCTATCACTTTTTTTACGTCTTCATTGATTGTTGATATGCTGGGGCGTCCGGAGCGTTCATCATCTTCACTGTCTTCACGGCCATCTTGGAAATGCTTATACCACTCGTAAACACTAGTTTTTTCATAGCATGTTTGTCATAGGCCTTTGTTAACATTTCAGTCAGTACAGTCTCAGAAGAATTCGAAGTGAAAAAAGGTGTTATTCAATATAATTCTAGAAAAAATTGTAAGGGTTAGGGGGATAAATAGGTCCGGCACTATTTTATACAAGGAGCACCAATACTTAGCATACGCTGATGATGTGGTTCTCTATGCAAGAAATGGAAAAGAACTGACATGTAAGGAAGAAACTGAAATCAACCTGAGACTGACCAAGAGCAACAGATGTGCTGGAGCCATGAGCAAAATAATTAAGTCAAAACTATAATTAGACCCACAATGCTATTTGCTACTGAGACATGGACGATGAACAAAACCATACAGAACAGATTGGAAGCATGGGAAAGAAAAATACTCCTCAGAATGTTTGGTGGAAAAGTAGTAAAGGGAGAATGGATAAGACAAACTAATGCAGAAATGTACCATTTGTATGCTAATCCTACAATAACAAAAGTGGTGAAAAAACATAGACTAGAATGGCTCAGACATCTTGAAAGAATGCAAGGTACTAGTCAAGAATATTGCTTGGAGAGTACCTGAGGGCAAAAAAAGAGAGGAAGACCAAGAAAGAAATGGAGAGATGTAGTGATGGAAGATGTCAGATAGATGGGAATCAGAGATTGGAAGCTGATAGGCCTAAAAGGTCTGTTAACGTTGTACATACAAAGCAAACACACATTTTTTTTTAAATAGGACACCCTTTATATTTTCTCATACTTAGATTCCTCTCATAATCTTCTTACAGTTTCATACTATTCTACAGGGTATTTAACGAGTTATGTCCATTTTCATTTCGAGATCGCTATAATCTAAACACACTATATTAAGAAGGAATAATAATAATAAGTAAACAATATGTTCTACTTTTCAAATTAAGTTTAACAGAAATTAGTGGCAACTATTCGTATACAGGGTCAACTACAAAAAAAATTATGATTTTCTCATATTTTTTTTTTATATTTCATTTTTTTTAAAGATTGCATTTTTCATGATACCTTTCATTTTATGAAGCATTTCTTATATCTAAACTCAATACTTTTCGAGATATTTTTAGTTTTCTTCAAATTTTGGGAAAACCTTCAATTTTTGTAATTAAAAATAAAGTTCTGTTTAAATATTATGTTTATATGGGATGGAGCCACAATTGATTGTAATTAAAAATACATTTTTAACTAAGTAAAGTTTGACGTTTCTATTTCCCTTCCGGAAATCGTTTTCAAAAAAGATTATTTTAAAAATTGTAATTACTATTTTTATTGGGAATAAGCCACAATTTAAGATAAGTTTATTTTTGACGTTTTGATTTGCACTTCGGAAATCGTTCTTAAAATACAAAACGTTAATAAATTAAACAAATTTTGTTTTTTGTTACTTGGTAAAAAATTCTAATAATCTAATTTTATCTGTTTCATATTGACAATTCAGACATATATTGTAAATTTTAAAGTAGACGAAAAAACCAGGAAAAAAACCTCATTAATACTATCTCGACATGGTAAGTATTTGGTCTTACATTTAGTTTACTCTCAATAAACACCAAACTCTGATTTTTTATGTATGTTATTTAAAAACATAAACGATGTCTCCTCGATATATTATTGACTTACTAATACTTGTATTTTATTTTTATCGATTTCCTCTTAATATGATCCTACTGCATTCTGCCGACGAATTTGCGACGCAATTGGTCTCATTTAGCATAATTAGAACTGCTTCTTTGATTTTTCTCTTTTTACCATCTGTTGCTTTTAGAAATATATTTGAATCGTTCCATTCAACCCTATGTTCATTTTCCCATGCGTGTTTACATATTTGAGATATATCAAATTCTCTATTTTTAATATAAGATTGATGTTCACTTATCCTAACATTTAATGGTCTTGATGTTTCACCTAAGTAAAAATGATCGCATTAACAAGGTATACACGTTTATAAATACAATTCTTTGTTCTTTTTACTAGTATATGGGAAATGAGTTAATACTGACAATCTAAGTATTTTTTATATAATAAAGTTGCTAAATTTTGGGCTACCGGTTTCAAGGCTTACAATATCAGACCCCAGTACGTTAGTCTTATTTGTATTAAAAACTACAAGATATTAGAGACAGGAAAGCTCTATAAACTAAGGTACTCCTGAGAATCACATTCCTTAGTTATTTATGTGAATTTTTTCTTCTAGTTGTTCTAGTAGTATTGTTCTAGTTGCCAATGTATCATCATTCTCTAATTTTGTTTTGATTACGAGGATGGATTGATATAAAACTAGCCTTTGATAGAAAAATTAAGTTTTTTGGAATTAAATCGATTTATTTCTCAACATAATCCTCTTTTAGCTCGATACACTTAGTAAGACGATGTTCCAATTTTTTTATCTCATCCAAATAGTACTTTTGATCGAGCTCTTCAAAATAGGCCGAAGTTTCAGCGACGACTTCATCATTTGTTGCGAAACAGCGTCCTCCGAGCCATTTTTTTAGGTTTGGAAACAGGAAAAAATCGCTGGCGGCAAGATCTGGGGAATACGGTGGGTGTTCAACCAATTTATAGCCCAATTCTTGTAATTTTGCCAGGGCGACGGCCGATCGGATTTTTGCATTTGATCGATTGTCAGCAAACGCGGCACCCATCGCGCGTATAGATTTTTCATGTCCAAATGATGGTGAATGATATTGTGTACGCGTTCGTAGGAAATGTTTAGGACCTCTTTTAACTCGCGGAGCTTAATTCGACGATCTGCCCTAATCATGTCATGGACTTTGTTGATCATTTCCGGCGTGGTGACTTCATTTGGCCTCCCGGGACGCTCATCATCAAAAACACTCGTACGACCACGAACAAATTCAGCTTTCCAAAATTTTACTGTTGCTAACGAAGTGAGGTTGCAACTCTTGCAACCTCACCATAAACTTCGTCCAGGTCGGCTTTGATTTGCACATTCGTTTTACCCTTTTTGTGGAGGAACTTAATCACCGAACGATACTCGAGTTTTTCCATTTCTCCGAAAACACAAAATTTGCTTGCTTTTGACGGCTGTAAAAACCAAACTAATTGTTTTTATAACTTAAAATTTTGACAGACGTCATTTCATGAATGGCAAATGTCAACACCGAAACCAATTCGGTATCAAGTAGCGCCATCTATGAAAGGCTAGTTTAATATCAATCTATCCTCGTATTTTTAAAGTCTTATCTAGTGGAACATTTGTAAAGAAACTATATATGTCAAAACTTAGTAAAATATTATTTGAATTAAATTTAATATTCGATAATTTATTTACTACAAATAGGTCTAAGCGGTATATTTGCTTTATGAACTTTCGATACTCTATAATAATGAGGTGTCTTGCTGTAAATGAGGTGTACTTAATCTTCTTTGATAACTTCTTTGAAACAATCTTTAAATTTGAATAAAGTTCTATATATTCTGTTTTCCAGAGGCTTCGTTGGATCCTTTGTTAATTTTGTATAAGGCCCGTTTGTTAGTAGGTCTTTAATTTTGTTTTCATATTGAATTTTATCCATTATTACAGTTGCATTCCCTTTGTCTACTGGTAGGATAATTAAGAAGTCGTCATTTTTTAAAGTTCTTACAGCCTTTAGTTCCTCTTTGCTTATGTTTTGTTTAATTTTATTAGACTTTTCCAAATCAATTTTACATAAATACTCTATATTTTTCTTTTTCATGGGTTGGTGCATGTTAAGATATTTTCTCTACTGAGCTAATTATTACTTTTTGAATAGATGGATGATTAAATTAAAAGAAGAAATCAATAAAAAGATCAATAACATATCGAGGATACATCATTTATGTTTTTAAATAGCATACATATAAAATCAGAGTTGGTGTTTATTGAGAGTAGACTAAATGTAATACCAAATACTTACATGACGAGATAGTATTATGAGGTTTTGTTTCCTGGTTTTTTTTCTCATGATTTACTATGGAATCACTAACAGAAGAATTGTACTGTCATCATTGCATGTGGTTGTCTTTTTAGAGACGAATCACATGGTATGATTTTTCTGACGAATATTCTCAAGTTAAAGTTGATTTCAAGCAATATTATTAAGTTGTCTACTTTAAAATGTATAATATATGTCTGAATTGTCAATATGAATAAGTCATATAAAATTAAATTATTAGAAAAATTTTTCACCAAGTAACAAAAAAAAAATTGTTTAATTTATTAATATTTTGTATTTTGAGAATTATTTCCGAAGTGGAAATCAAAACATCAAAAATAAAACTTAAATTGTGGCTTATTCCCAATAAAAATAGTACTTGCATTAATATGCCACAAGAAAATAGCTTTAGAACAATATATTTTTAAAAATTCTGGAAATATATTTGCCATAATTTTTTAAAAATTTTAAAATAAAAACAATCTTTTTCGAGAACGATTTCTGGAGTGGAAATCGAAACGTCAAAGCTTATTTAGTTAAAAATGTAATTTTAATTACCCATATAAACATAATATTTAAATTAGACATGCCGCAAGAAAGCAGTTTCAGAACTTAGTCTTGTGTAATAATAATATAATAAATTATTCTTTTCTTTCTGTTGACACTCCTTCAATGCTCCTTTCTTCACGATGACCTCTTGTACCAAAAGTGTACTCTGTCGTTTCAAAATAACATAATCTACTATAGATTTTAGTCCTCTATTGTGTTCTTACCAGGTGCTGAGGTGCTACATTTTAATCGTGATGTTTGTATTTCTGCATACATTTTGATTGCATTAACCGTTATGTCAATACCCAAGTACCTGTTACGGGAGTCTATACCCGTGCTACCCAGGTACCCGGCATTGTTTCGGTAAACTTCGCTTGTACATTCCGAAAATAACAGACAATTGAGATTTTTCTTTGTTTGCTATCAGTGTTTATTTAACTGTGCTTACAAGTTGTTAATATTTTTGTGACTATATGCGTGTTTTATGTTGTAATTACTTGTAATAATGGCAAGAAGAGAAGTGAGTGCTAGCGAATTTAGAAGGTAAGATATTACTGTTTATTTTTACAATGTTTTATACATAGATCATTCAATTTTAGAATGACGTATGAAAAGCAACAGAAGTACTTGCAACAATTTATAGACGATATAGATGAGGAAGTAGACAAAAATATCGAAAACCAGGAATCAGATGAGGACTATGTTTCGCAAAACAAACCGGATGTAGATGAAGCTTCTGACGTAGAGGACGTTTTTACTGATATCAATAATAAGATTGAAATCGATACCGACGGCGACGATAGTAGTGATGAAGATTTTGACGATTTTCAAGAAAGTTCTTCCCAAAGTGATGTTCTGGTTGCAAAAGATAAAACGATTTGGCAACGAAAACCGTTTACTGCAAGTCGAACACTGAAACGTAACCTTTTGCGTGAAAAAACGGGCCCAGTACGTTCTACTAAAACTCTTTCGATTAGAGATACATTCAAATATGTTTTCAGTGACGTAATGTGTGACATAATTATACGCGAAACCAATCGAAAAGCTAATAGCGTTTGTGAAAAGTATAATGTTGAAAACCCCGACAAACCTCGAAATGTTTGGAAGTCACTCACAACAGAAGAATTTGATGCATACTTAGGTATTCTTATTACAGCAGGAGTACGGCATTCAAATTCAGAGCACTTGAAAGATTTATGGAAAACAGACTCTCATCCTTTGTACCGAGCAAGTATGGGCATAAATCGCTTTTGGAGCATCAGCAGATTCTTACGGTTTGACAATGACAAAACACGTGCAGAACGTTTGCAAAATGATAAAGCTGCAGCTATTACAGATATATTCCATCTTCTCAATGATAATTTACGTCGTAACTATGTACCGTTGGATTCTCTTACTGTGGATGAACAGTTATTTCCTTTTAGAGGTAGGACACGTTTCACGCAATATATGCCAGCAAAACCTGCCAAGTATGGCATCAAGGTTTGGTGGGTTTGTGACGCCAATAATTCGTATCCACTTACTGGACAAATTTATACTGGAAAAAATTCGACTGGACGTGAAACTAATCAAGGTGAACGCGTAGTAAAAGATTTGTGTTACCGATACAAAAATTCTGGACGAAACATAACAATGGATAATTTTTTCACAACTCTTCCACTAGCCCGTCTCCTGTTGTCTTGGAATTTATCATTAGTTGGTACTTTGAAAAGAAACAAACCATATATTCCACAAGAAATGCTGCCTTCGCCAGAGCGTGAGCCTGAATCGTCATTACACGGATTCAGTGCAAATCGTGTTACTATTTGTTCATATGTACCAAAAAAGAAAAAAAGCGTTATCTTGCTGTCAACAATGCATGACAACGATAATGTAAGTGGCCCAAAAAATAAACCTGAAATAATTCAGTTCTATAATACAACTAAAGGAGGCGTAGACAACATGGACAAAATGGTTTCTCATTATTCCACGAAACGCAGAACTTTGCGTTGGCCAGTAGCCTTCTTTTACAATATCCTAGACGTAGCTTGCCTAGCAACTTATATAATTTATACAGAGAATAATCCACAGAGTTCTACTGAAACCTGTAAGCGTAGAATTTTTCTACAAGACTTAGGGAAACAACTAGTGATGCCTGCAATTTCTGCTAGATCTAAAGTACCAAATGTATACCGAAATTTTTCATCAAGGTCAGGAATTGAGTGTATGTTAGGAAAACCTCTACCTACAGATTCAAGTAATACTGCAGAGTCATTACCACTTCGAGATTCCACTGGACGCCTCAAAATTGTTGGAAACTGCTACATTTGTATGTCTTTAGCGAAAAAGCGGCTAAGAAAGACACGAAAATCATGTAATGTTTGTAATCGTCCACTATGTAACGAACACTCAGTAAATATAAATAAGTGTGGACAATGTGTTTAAAATGTAACTTTTATTTACGTTTCCATATCACTTTTATTATAAAAAAAACTAGACAGAGCTTCATAATTTACTAAACATTAGTGTTACCCGGGTGCCACGGGTGTGGACGTAATGGTGTAAAAACTTTGACAGGTAATTTTAATATATTATATGCATTTTTTTCTTTGGTTTTTATTATAAATCTCTTCGTTCTAAATAATTTTAGGAATAACTAGAAGCTCGAATAAAAATATTTATACTATCGTCAATGATTCAGATAAAACAATTACCAAGGATACCCAGGTACCTGGGTATAGACACAAAGGTTAATCAGGTGTGTTGGGTACCCCCTTCTTGACATAATTTCACGTAGTTTGTGTTTTTGTGCCCTATCTAAGGTTTTTTAAACTCTATGAATGCCGTATCCTAATTCTACTTTAACCCTTAACTAGTCGCTACATGGTCAAAAAGACCGCACGTATTAAAAATTGCTAATATTTCGGAAAAAAATTACATTTGGCAACCACGGCCTTCAGTAGCTTACTCATTCGATACAAGGAGCCTCAGTGCCCTCAGTACTAAATCAGAGTAGCTGGAGGTTTGTTGATTAGGAGTTACAGCGCAAAGGTCATAATTTCCACGCGCGTCTAGTCAGCTAAAAAGTTTTTATAAATCGTTTTATTGTGTTTCTTATCACCTTAAGGTATGTATGAACGCTAGTTTTTTTAAATAATATACTATTATACTTTTGCTTATTGTTTAGTAACCTTTTGAATATACCTCTCTTTCTTTTACTATGTAATTAGTCATCAAATTTTAAATTACTTTGCAGCAAATTACTATTACGATATTTCATAATTTTCTTTGTTCTATTATTGAGAATTAAATATTAATTTTTTTAAATTTTAAGCTACAGGCTATCTGGCAAACTAATGGCGAAGGTATCGAAATATTTAGACTAGTTATGTCCTTATCCCGATTTCGGTTTCTTCTAAGATGCATTAGATTTGATGATAAGGTCGATCGTGAAGAACGTAGAAGATTGGATAAGATGACCGCCATCCGAGTATTTTTTGACAAATTCGTAGAAAAGTGTAAATCGGGATATAACTCTTCGCAAAATTTAACATGCGATGAAATGCTTCCTAAATTTTTAGGGAATTGCCCTTGGATACAATATATTCCAAGCCAACCCTCAAAGTATGGGCTCAAAATTTTTAATTTATGTGATGCTGAAATGTATTATACCATAAATATGGAGGTTTATGTGGGTCGTCAACCAGATGGCCCATTTACTGTAGACAATTCCCCGAAAGAAGTTGTAAAAAGAATGTGTGCGCCAATAAAGAATTCTGGGCGCAACATTACTCTAGATAATTGGTTCATTAGCATACTTCTAATAGATGTTTTAAAAAAAGAATTTGGATTGACTGTTGTGGGGACCATTAGAAAGAACAAAAGGGAACTGCCCCCTGAATTACTTCAAGGATCTCGTCCTCTAAAATCAAGTATGTTCGCCTTTAGCGATACATGTACCTTAGTGTCGTATATCCCCAAAAGAAGAAAGTTTTATTGCTTGTTTCAAGTCTACATGATGACGAAGCTATAGATAGAGAAACATTTGAACATTATAAACCAGAAATTCTGACGTTTTATAACAAAACAAAAGGCGGGGTTGACGTCGTTGATCAGCTATGCTCCTCTTATGATGTTTCGCGAAAAACAAGACATTGGCCCATGGCAATTTTTAACACCATACTAAATATCGCAGGCATTAATTCGCTAGTGATTCATGCAAGTAACAACCTTGCTGATAGTAAAATGCTTAGAAGAAAATTTTTGAAGCATTTAGTATTTTCTCTTATGGATGAACATCTACGGGTCCAAGCAACAGTAGGCAATTTAAATATAGATCTGAAGTTACGTATTAAGGCCATATGTAATATTCCTAACACAGACGGCACTCCAACGAATGAAGGAGTACATGGTAGATGCTACTTTTGCGACCGTAAAAAGAACCAGAAAACGACTGTTTCCTGCTGTAAATGTAAAAAGTTTTTATACAGAGAACATACACGTGCAGTATGCGAAGAGTGCCAAACTGAACTAATTCGGATTAACTAAAAGTTTCCTTTTTTTTATCGGAGTAGAAAATAGTTTTTTTAATGTTCTGTCCAGTGTTTTTAACATTAGTTTATTTTTTATATTATTTTGTAATATGGAACTCTACTTATTAAACCTTAATAAAATCGTGTTTAACTTAAACTGGTTCCAAATACTTTTATTAACACAAACTAAGAAGTAAAAGACCAAACGGTCGTTTCGACCGCGCGCGTCTACTAATTTTCAAAAATTCCTAGCGACTACTGAAGGGTTAAATTCTCTTCGTTTTTCGTTAACTTTTTTTTATAAAAGCATTGCTAGTTGACGTTTGTTTTCTAAAACCGTGCTGTTCTCTTATAATATTAGTACATTTTATAGCCTGCTTTTAATATACTTAATTGTGATAAAATAAGTGTTAAAATGTATTAGGACTTTGTAACAACGCAAAGGTTTTATTCGTATTTTATTGTAAAATATTTGTTAAGCCCAGACAATCGTAATTCATCCTACATTTCTGTATGTTTTTAAAAAGCAGAACCAGTTAAATTGGGCATAAGTCAAGGTGAGCATATTATTAATAATTAGCAAGTAAAATTAGCTACACGTATGGATCAGGTGATGCCGCCAGAATGTTGTGGTTTAGCGAGATAATAAAATTTTAATGTTGTTGTTAATCTGTCAAACTGCAAAATTGCATACATCGTCAAAATAAATATCCAAACAATAAAACTGCCAACAGAATCGAACCTAATACTTTGGAGGAAAATATTTTGGATCTTGTTGTGAACCGTATGTAATATAAATGGGATGATCGACGTACGAGTTTATATCACGGTTTTAAAGAACGTAGGTTTTACTCGTTGGTACTGATAGACTAGCGAGCAAAGTAGTCGTTTATGAATGAGAATTGAAATAACATATCCTCGTGAGTATCAAGTTGTGTGTTATCTCGCTATAGGATAGGAAAGAAGTGAGAGATCAAGTACAAAAAGCAAATAGACTGGCAGGATGCCTTAATAACACTATGGCGAAACAGACACATTGACACTGAGATAAAGTCAAAAATTTATAAAGCCAGTGTAAGACTAATAATGGGCATGTTCAACGGATGCCAGCATCAAGACTCCCCAAAAAAGTAATAGAATGGCAACCGATAGGTCGACGGAAAAGAGGAAGACCCAGATTAGAATGGCAACACGGCGTAAACAAGTCCATGAGCGAAAGAAATTTAACAACAAACGACTGCGAAGATAGGAAGAGATGGTGTTTACGTATCGGACAACGTCGAAAGACGTTCTAAACCGATGTGTATATGTAAGACTAATAATGACATATGCTTCAGAAACAAAACTTAACACAACCACAACACAAAGGCTACTGTAAACGGCAGAGATGAGAGTACTGAGAAGAATTACAGGAAATGCGCTGAGAGATCGAAAGAGAAGGGAAGACATTAGAAGAAAATTTAACGTATAGTGTACAAATGAATGGATACTAAATAGAATAAAAAGAATGTAAGAGCCACATAAGCAGAATGAGGAAGACCCGTGTCGTCAAAATAGCAAGAGATAAGTCACCAATCGATAGAAGAAGTATCGGACGACCGCGGAAAAGATGGAGTGACAACCTTTAATAGAGATATTAATCCGCCAATGAACAAGCAGAATTGCTTATAAAGAGAAATAAGAAGATACCACGAAATAATGAAAAAGGCAAGAATTATAAATGGAAGGAAGAATGGACCCACCACACGGAGGTGCAGAATGAAAGGAGTTGTTTTTACTGATTTGTCTGGTAACTATCTGTTAATTTACGATGACTGGAATGACGACGCGGTCCCTCCCCCACACATTGCCATGGTCGTAGGTCGGTTGCCTTTAGAAACCATGTCCGGGTGCAAGCGTGATTGGGATGGAGCGACCAGGACGTCATAACAGTCACAGAGCGCACATAGAGTAATGAGCAAAGCTAACGGGATATGTGCTATGCTCGTTAAGAGCGGTTTCAGCGCGTCAGTTGAAGAAATAGGGAGTGAGTTTAGTTGGTATGCAGCCGGTTACGGTTAGGCGTAATCGTTAGAAGAATTGAAATCGTCAGAACATGATTAATGAACATGAGAGACATACTTTGCAACTCAAAATTGACGATACCAATAAGACTGAAAACACTAAAATGTTATATATGGTGCTTAGTTTTGATCTGGTATGACTGCGAAACATGGACGCTCAATCAAGATGACATCAACAAGTTAAACGCATCTGAAATGTGGCTGTACAGAACAATAGAATACGAGCAACTGCAACTAATTATTGAGGGAAAAACTGAACGAAAATAGACAAGACTTTGCAATATTGGTCGCCAACCTCAATAGAGTGATACATATAAGTAGAATCTCTATCCAGAAAATGCAGTCTATGACAATATCATGAGAAGCCAGGTTAGCAATTTAAAATAAACGTATGGAGCAAGTCGTGTGCTTCAAATATCTAGGCGCTATTACAAACAATATAAATCTGAAGCAAGAAATACAAACACAAGCGATGATAGCGGCTACGGTGTCAATATTTCTCCGGGATGTAATATGTAGAAACAAATATATGAGCATCGAAAACAAAACACGAATTACAAAACTCGTTTAAAACTTATTATGACCTACACTACAGAAACACGAGAAGAAGCAGCTACTACTAAGCAACTACTAAAAACGACAAAAATGAAGACCCTTAGATCAATTTACTGGCAAAACTCCGTGAAGCAGAGTGAGAACGATATCAGGACCCCATGTAGCATCCAAGACGTTGTAAAATGGTCCAGAGTCAGAAAAAGTCCATGGACAGACCACCTTGCCAGAATGGAACCATTCAGAAAAAAAATCGGTTGCCTGTAAAGTCGGTTTTACGGGCGAAAATTTTACGTGACAACGTCTTTTTCTCGGTAGAATATTTATTGATATGAATATTATTAAATTGCACAATAGGAACAAGGAATTGAATGAAAATAAGAATTGCACAAATTTTAACTATAGAAATATATTTTGTTTACTAAAACATTGTACATGTAAACTTAAACTTAACTAATTTCTATTTGAGTGATTTTGTTGAGGGTAGGACGATGATAGGAGAAATATGAAATGAAAGGAAATGTTTCTGCTGTAATGTGTCTTGAACGCCAAGAACGCTCGAGAAAGACAGAGACACAAGCACGGAAGCACGCACCGATTCAACGCGCCTAATTCTTTAGTGCTGCGCGCGCAGCGGACCGATCATGTTTGAGTGGGAGAGAGACGCAAGGCATTCGCCGGTCCGGCGGGCCTCTCTCTCTCGTTCGGTGACTCACTGTAACAGACGTGAGCGGGCGTTACACTTTTTCATGAATGACTCCGAGCCACAACCTAATTTAAGACGTTGTCACGTCAAAACGCTCGTATGAAAGTTGGACATCGGAATCTCAACTTAATAAAAGATTGTCTTAAAATAAGAAGAGGAAGAAGAACATTTTATTCTTTTATTAATTAATTTTTTATTATTCCAATATATAAAGAAGCATATAATTTTTGCTATAAGCATATACATAATTATGTCACACTTCATCAAAAATTTCCAATTACGTTCAAAAATGTAAGATCGCAATTTTGTTCTTTTTAGATTTTATTAAAAAACGTTCAAATTACAAATGCATTAATTAAAATCATTTTAAAGCAAATATACACGCTTTGTTTATTTATGTAAATAAATACAGCTTAGTGATGTTGTTTATCACTGTTTTAAATATATTCTGAGGACAATAATATTGTAATGCTTTTTGCACCAGAGTACAATAACTTTGACTCATTATTTATTTATGTGGTTATTATCACAAGCTTTTGTTTTCAATTTATAAAATTTCCTTTCTAATTTAACACTTTTATTCAGAACAGATATTTTCAACCTGAAAATTAATAAGTTGTATATACTATATACTTGCATGCATTTGATATATATTTGCATGCATTTGATTAACGGTATTACTAATTTCTAATTTTCCTCCTATCCAAATATCGTTCGTTTTGAATGACAAAATAGTTGTTTTGCGGTGATAGTTATCTCTCAGTTCACTATTCTAATATTTTATTGCAGATCTCAAGTTTGATTTGATAATTCCCAAAGCATCGCATGTTTACGTGTTATTTTACAGACGTTACCGATTTTAAAGGATCACCATTGTTTTTTTTTCGCAATAAATTACGTATGTTACAAATTAGAAAATCTACATCTAAAACACGTATTGGCATTTTCATTAAAACCAAACGAACAGATTTTCACATAATTAACAATATGAGATGTTAAAAATTCGAAACAGTACATTCAACTGGAAGATAACACATTTTTTATACAGAAGTAAAAAACTTTTGTATATTGGTGCTTGTAATGTTGCCCTTTTAAGGGTTTTTATAAAATAAAATATACCCACATACAAAGACTAACCTCTTTTGTTATACGTGGTATACAGCCAGCTACAGGAATTATTTTCCTTGTGGATTTTGGTATAAAAACGTTTAATTAAAAATTGTTAAGTGTCGTCCAAAATTTATAGATACATAACGTTTTCGATCTAGCTCAGATCATCCTCAGTGCCTTCTTTTGGTACTTGTAGCTAAGACTAAAATTGCAGTGGAGACATCAATAGATGGTTTACATATTTAAATTTAAATTATAATGCGACCCTAGGACGTTTACTAAACGTCCTATTACAAAATTATATATTTATAAAAATTACATTAGTTTCCGATCATACCCAAAAATCGACTACTACCTCGTCATGTTAATGCTGTTTTCCTGAATTTTTACTTCCTGTTACCTCAGCTAGTTGTTCTGTGTCGTTTTAACTGACAAGAACCACGTGTTCAAGTCGAGCAAGGAAGCATGTTGCTCTTTAAGTATTAACATTTACAACCATTGTCATCGACCTAGGGTCGCATTATAATTTAAATTTAATGTAAACCATATATTGATGTCTCCACTGCAATTTTAGTGTTAGCTACAAGTACCAAAAGAAGACACTGAGAATGACCTGAGCTAGATCGAAAACATTATGCATCTACAGATCACGGCATTGTTTTATTGACCATACAACACAATGGCAATTGCTGTGACATGTTATACGTTTCCACCTCTATATTCATTTCACAGTAGGTACGAATTGTCGTAATTGTCACATTGACATTAAAAATTTCAAACGAAGTTCTGAAAGAATAAACAAATAATTAATAAAAGGCCTATTACGTTGTATACCGTCCAATAAAAAGTGCAACCTGTAACATGGTACTTTCAGGGTCATTCGATGCGCGAAGTAATTGATTTATTTATTGTTGCCTTCGAAAAGAGACCCTCATCAAGTATTACAACAGTTAAAAATACCATTAAACATTTTCAAACTTCGGGATGTGTAAACAGTTGTAAAAAGTGTCATGAAGGTAATGAACCACGTGTTAGACCTGTCGATGAGGAGCGTCAAAACAGGGATATTGATATTTGTGCTTTTGTGGAAGCTAGTGAACCTTGCAATAGTGTACAAATTGCTAGGGAAGTTAACGTGAATGCTCGAACTATCCAGCGAGTTCTCAAAAGGAATGGGTATCACTGTTTTAAGATACAACCAACACAAGAACTGTTTCCGGAAGATAACTTTAGGCGGATGGAGTTTTGTGCATTTATGTTAGATAAACAGAACGAAAATGTACACTTTTTAAAAAATATTTTATTTTCTGACGAATCTTCATTTTCATTACATAAAAAACACAGTGAATCCGTTGCAAGGTATTATTCTCGGAAAAATAAGCACCTCAGTATTGCAGTGCGAACGCAGCATCCGCAAAGTTAAATGTTTGGACTAGGAGGTTAGGCGACCATATTGTCGGTCCTTTTTGTATCGATGGAAACCTAAACGGGCAAAAATATTTACATCTTTTACAGAATGAGATCATTCCGGCAGTTCGACGCCTTCCCGTTAATTTTCAGGAGGTTTATTTCCAACAGGATGGGTGTTCGGCTCACAACTCTAGAGCAACTATTGACTTCCTCAATCAAACGTTTCCTGATCGACTGATAAGTACACGTGGTACAATTAAATGGCCGGCTAGATCCTGTGACTTAGCGCCTAACGATTTCTTTTTTTGGGGTTTTCTCAAAGAAAACATTTAGCATCAGTTTGAAAGGGCCACAAACCTGGTCAAATTAAGGGCAAACATACTTCATTTCTTTGCAAGCATTACACTAGCCCTACTCCAAAATATCCAAAATATGAGGAGAAATCTGTTTGACAGATTTGGTTATTGTTTAACACAAGGAGGTGAAGGAAGGAATATTTGAGCCCTTAATTGATGAATCTGCTTTATTAATTTTTATTTTTTGTTAGGTACATTTTACGAAGTTTGTAGGTTCTTAATTAGGTAGTATTTTTTATGTTTAAGTTTGGAAGAATTGTGTTTTTTTTATTTAAAAGTACAAACGATTCTTATTCTGATTTTTCTTCTTTCTTGTCTTATTGTTATAAGCTTTGTCCATAAAATTTGTACAATTTTCAGTGACAATAAAGCATATTACTTACTTATTTATTCGTATTGCTATTAAGGCTAAAAAATAACTAAAAAATTAGTTTTAGAGCATTATAATAAATATACTCTAGAGATGGGATTGCAATAAATCTTAATTCCTATGGTCAACAAAACACTGTCGTTATCTGTATAAATTTTGGACGACACTTTTAACAAGTTTTAATTAAATGTTTTTATATCAATATACAAATTTTGAAATTTTTTACTTCTGTATAAGTTTTTTAACTATGGTATATGGCCAACTACTGGCATTTTTCCATTAATTTTATAACAAATTTCATTTCACTAATAAAATGACTACTTTATAATCACCCTACGTGTACAAGCTTACGTGATACGGGCGTTGTTGTGGACTAAATGTTATTTTAATCGTTTCTTGAAATTGAACTATTTTTATACTTTTTACTTTTTTTCTAAATAAATTTGACGTTAATTAACATTTTTTCGTGTCGAGTGTCACCAATTTCGTAGTTTCTTAGTTATGAAATTTAAATCTATTAATATGTCTAAGTCTATTTCTTGGATTTTTGAGTTGTCAATTGCCGTTACCGACCCAAAGCATTAAATTAAATACTGTTTCTTAGTGGTTCAGTTGAATCGTTGCTTATTTACTTAATCCGAAACTTGCGTGAATTCACCGAATAGACTTAAGTTGCTGATTACGCTCATACCCGACAGAATGCATCGGGCCAAGTTATGAACAAAGATCTGACAGTTTTGGGTAAACCTCGTATTATTATTTTCTCCTTCTAATGCTCGGAGACGGACAGGCATTGCCCCTAATTTTACTTGTGAATCTTCCCTCTTGTGTTAAAAGTATTTAACTTAAACAAAAATCCAATAATCCAAATAGATTGTGATGAGTGGTTAAAAACTGAGAAGCACGTGAAACAGAAACAAATAACCCCGCTAATAGCTTGTTTAGTCTGTGATAATCACTTTGTTTAATAGAGGTCATCAAAACCGTTCGTGCATAGATACTGAATTTATCAAGAAAACGTGTGATTTTGATAGCCTAATATATATTTTTAATAAATGTGGTTACCTGAGTAAAAGAACAATGGAAAAAATAAAAAAAACATTTTCCAATACTAAAAAAAAATTTTTTTTAACCGACTTTCAAAATCACTGCTGTATTTTGTTTTATAATTATTATTCATAATGTCTTGACCTTTCTATTCAAATTTAAGTACATTACAGTGTGAAATGCACGATATTTATGTGGCGTGCTATTTCTTTATGGATATTGTATTGATCGATTTAACTTATGGTATTAGCCAGATAAAATTTTTACAGGCAGAAATGTTGTTAGGATTTGTTAAAATACCAGAATGTGCTTCTTTAATATCTCTTAGCAACTTAGTGATATATAACAACCATTAATAATTATTAAGCTTTACAAATCTATATAATACAATGCTCGGTCAACTATTTTTTTCCATTTTTATTTATCTCCTTGATTTTTAAGTTATTATCCTTTATTTTCTATTCAGTTTGTCTTGTCTTTTCTTTTGATTTTCATTTGCTGTTTATGTAGGACTTATCGAAATTTTATGGTTGATTAACCCCTTCCGCTCTATCGTATCCACGTATGGATATTTTTAGGTATGGCGAACGATATCCACATACGGATATTCATATAGGGGATATTAATGCACTCTGTAAAAGTGGTGTAGGGCTCCGTAGATTAATTTAGATCGCAGTAGGACATGGATATCCATACGGCGATATCATGGTTAGCCATTTTTTTAAAACTCCCAGAATAATGTAAACAGCTCAAGCGGCAACGCAGCGGCAAGATATTTATTTAGTGCACGTTTAGAGTTTGCTGAGAGAGCACGTGTTCTTTTTCTTGCTTATTAGGTACATAATTGTGTTTTATGTTAGTAAAAATCGATTCGGATCTCGAGAGTGAAAGTGATTTGAGTTATGAAATGTCTATAATAGTGACTTCGAGAGCGATTCAGACAGCAATTATTCATCAACGGATGAGGAAGAAGTCATTGATGGGGTACAAATGAACGGCTGGACAGCCGTTACCGGTCCTTTTGATGGTAAGCTTCCAAGAGATATACCCGAATTTCGTTTTGACTATAACTTTCACCCAGCTATTGACTTTCAATATTGTATGGAAACTGTAAACTGTTTTGAGTCATTTGTAAGTAGCAGTATTGTTAAAAAACTATGCGAATGGACCGATCAAAGAGCTGATAAATATTTTAATGATAATCCACACACCGCCATGAAAGTTTTTGGTCTGACTTATACAGCAGTGACAACAGAAGAAATGTATGTATTTATAACGCTATATTTTGTCAGTGGATTGACCAAGTGTCCGCAAATTTCAGATTATTGGAATACAGATAATATATGCACTGGTCCTCCAGTTTTTCATAAATCTGTTATGAGCTGAAATCGCTTTTTGGCAATTCTTAAATTCCTTAGATTTTCACCTCCAGAACTTGTCAAAAGTAATGCACCGCATCAAACAAATCCATCAGCCAAGAAAATAAAAAAAGGATATATGAGACTATAGTAAAAAGTATCACTTTATACAGCTGTGAGGTATGGCCACTGAAAGAAATAACACTGGAAACGCTGAAAGCGACGGAAATGGATTTTTGACAGAGAGCCTCAGGAAGATCTAGAAGAGAAAGGATTACCAACGAACGCATTAGAGAAATAATGGGAATCAAACGAACAATTACAGATGACCTAACAAAAAATCAACTTATCTGGTTCGGACACATACAAAGAATGGATGAACAACGAATACCAAAAGAAATAATAAAATGGCAACCAGAGAGAGAAGTCCATAGAAGAAGACCTATGGAACAACCGAACTAAGTGGCGATTGGAAGTCGGAAAACGGCGGAGAACGTTATAAACCGACAAGTAGTAGTAGTAGTCAAAACTTAGTGGACCCAGGATCAGTTTTCACAATAGATGAGCAACTTATGTTGTATAAAGGTCCACTCCATTTTCGACAGTACATAAAAAGCAGTGCAAAATATTTTCCTTATGTCCCAGTGCGTCTGAACTTCGAAGATACACTTGGAATTTTTGTATATATATCAGCAAGGATATATATGACATATCGCACATTTCAGGAACAGAAAACCTTTCTTTTACCGAGAAAATAGTAGTTTATCTTTGCCAAAAGCTACTGAACAGTAATCGTGAAGTGATTGTAGATAATTGGTATACATCCGTTCGTCTTTGCGAGTTTCTATTGACACAAAAGACTTTTCTTACAGGCACTATTCGAAAAAATAGGGGCGTTCCAAGAGAATTAACATTGGTTCCATTAGATAGGCAATAATCGTGTTTTGTTCGCAGGTATATGCTCCTTCTAGTTCGCTACAAGGATAAGAAAGACGTTTATCTGCTTACCAGTAAACATACTGCAGGATGTTGTAGGAGGAAATGTTCTCTATTATAACAAACCGAAACATTGAATTCTACAATCAAAATATGGGATCAGTTGATGCAGTGGACCAAGATGTTGATCCGTACAGTCCTTTGCGTAAATCCTACACGTGGTTCACCAAAATAGGTTTGCACCTTTTACATCTTGTGCTATTGAACTCCAGAGTATTTTACAGCCAAGCCCATCAAAAACATGTTTCAATGTATGAATATACAAAACTCTGCTGCCGGGGGATACTTCTGACATATGGTAAAGGATATCAAGAAATGAATGATTAAAAAAAATCAACCTACTACATCTGGGAAACCGTTGCACAATGGCCGATTTTCCATAAGAAATTGAAAAAAAAAGAGGGCTCTACGAAAAGTTTGTGTAATTTGTAAAAGACATGGACTGCGTAAACTAACGAGAAAATGTTGCATTGCTTGCCCGGACAAACCTGGACTTTGCTTAGCGGAACATTTTAAAAGTTTTCATAAGTATTTCTTAATATTGTTCTGAAACTATTTTCTCGTGGCATGTTAAAGTAATGACTATTTAAATGGGAATAAGCCACAATTAAAGGTTAAAGTACGTTTATTGATTCACGTTTCAATTTCCACTTCGGAAATCGTCATTTCAAAACGATTTCCGAAGTGGAAATTGAAACGGCAATAACCGAATTTTAACCTTTCTTCTTCTTTAAGTTCCATCTTCTATCGGAGGTTGGAAATCATCATGGCTATGCGGACTCTGTTGACTGCCGCTCTAAAAAGTTCTGCACTACTGCATTCGAACCATTCCCTTAAGTTCTTAAGCCAGGATATTCTTCGTCTTCCCACATTTCGCTTTCCTCGGATTTTGCCTTGCATAATAAGTTGTAATAATGCGTATTTTTGCCCTCTCATCACATGTCCTAAGTACTCAACTTTTCGTCTTTTGATAGTTAATATTATTTCCGCCTCATTTCCTATCCTTCTAGTTACTTCCACGTTTGACATTCTTTGAATCCATGATATTCGTATCTTAACCTTTAATTGTGGCTTATTCCTA
The DNA here is from genome assembly GCF_040954645.1 of Diabrotica undecimpunctata. Lineage (NCBI taxonomy): Eukaryota > Metazoa > Arthropoda > Insecta > Coleoptera > Chrysomelidae > Diabrotica > Diabrotica undecimpunctata. The sequence goes on along the minus strand of NC_092807.1, from coordinate 43,177,691 downwards.
TTTAAATAGTAATTACTTTTCATAAGTCATAAAAATAATGTTCTTTTATTTTGTGCTTTGTTCTGAATATAATTAAATTGTTCACTGTCTTTTTCTATATGTTTTATTTTTTAATATTTGGCGTGAATTTATAAATTAAATACATAGATACATTTTAATGATCCAGATGTGGATATTTTGGCAGTACAATTGATATCCAAGGGTGGATATACTGGTACACTCAAATATCCTTATGTGGATATTCTGGTAAACACTATAAATTCAAATTGCTTTAAACATTTTTTTGGCCTCCAAATTGATTTAGGTGAATATCTCTTCTATTATACATCATAACTATCGTAAAATGTATTTTCATTAAAAAACTTTTGCTGGTATTTAGCTTCCTACCTCAAAAAATGACCTGGAGCGGAAGGGGTTAATGGAAGTAATAAATAATTGAATTGACTATATTATATGTAATTAAAAATAAGAGAAAATACGTGGCGAAATACATTAATGTTTATCTTTACAAAAAAATTACATACCATTTGTTGAAATGTGTGAATTGGCAGGGTAGAAAATAGCGTCTAAGAGGGTTTTCAGACGAGGATACTGTATGCGAGATACAGAATTTGAAATGGTTGTTGTATCGGATTCACGGGCATGCTCGTCAGTATGAAAATAGTAGCAGTGCAGTGCGGTTATATTTTTGGATTATGGATGTAGAAGAGTGTGTTATGCTGTGGTACATATTAAAAAAAAAAAGAAACTGAAAAGACGACGTAATTTGTGGGTTCATCCTATTGTAGAATTAAGAGAGACCAGGGGAACGTATAATTTGCTGTATCAAGATTTATTGCAATATCCATTGAAGTTTTTTAATTATTTTCGAATGTCTGAAGTCGTTTGAAGAACTTCATAAAATTTTGGAAATTCAATTGAATAAAAAAGACACAACTATGCGTAAAAGTATTTCATCAACAGAACGGCTTTCTATGACTTTAAGTTAAAGTTAAAGTCTATCACTTAAATTTAAAATAAATCTGTGTACTTATCTCCAATTTGTAAATTGTTTACCTCGCCCTAAATAAAAAATGACCGTATTCCTTTCACAATAATGTAGTTTTATATTCGTTAAATAATCAATATTCCAATTAGCAAACTTTTAAAACTAAACTGTATACGTATGAAACAAAATACCTATGTATTTATAATAAAAACATGTTTATTTCTTACCATATTCATTTTGCTGTACTGCAGTCATGGCCTCAAAATTGTCGCACATTTGCTTAGAAATTTCGACCCAGCACTGCTGCTTTTTATTTCTATTGCAGTAATCTGGCGATGCTGTATTCCATAGACAGGGATTTTATTGTACCAAACAAATAAATTTGTCATTATCAAATACAGCACGCTCCATTATTTAACTATATTCAGAAAACACCTTATTTCTTTCGTTGCTCATTCACAATTATTCGATAGAAAATCGCGCGTCTATGGAATGTGGTGCAAAAGTATTCGTGTCTGAAAGCGTTCATTTAACGTAATGTTTCTTCTGTATCTGGCATACGCATTCAGTCGTCGGCGACAGGAAGGTCCGAGATACTGAATTCGGTATCTCGCATACTGTATCCCTCGCGCGTCCCGTATGAAAAGCTCCATTTGAGTCTATGTAATATCTGCGTCTCGGATACGCGTATCTCGGATACAGTATCCTCGTCTGAAAGGGGGCTAAGCCCTTTGGTGGGTAGAAAATCGGGGCCGGTGGGATGTGCACATCCCGATGTCTCGTCTCGATATCTCCGTTCCTCGATATGGGCAAAACCCTCCGACAAAACTTTTAAGGTGGCCGGGAGATTGGTGGGACTTTTGTATTGCATGTACATCGCCCTTTTGAAATGCGATAATTGAAATAAATGGCTTAAGAAATTTGATATTTTAAAGCCTTCTCTGTGCTTTCGAGGCAAAACAACAAGTGTATTTATTTGAACTTGAAAACAGATGACCATACCTATGTGTTAGCCAGTTTGAAAATGAGAATTTAAAAGAATATATACCTTTTATTGTCACCTTTTAAAGTAAATAAGTAATTAGAATATATATATATATATATATATATATATATATATATATATATATATATATATATATATATATATATATATATATATATACAGATGGCAAAAAATGCTTTGAAAAAAGACTTTGTGTACGGTTATTTATTTGGATCAAATGTATTTCTTTGTAAGTCTTATCTAAAAATATATGTGTGATAAAGTATTTACATCGCTATCTTTTCTTTAACTGAAGTTTTTTTCTTTTTTTTTTCGCAAAAACAAAAAAGATAAGATAAGTATATTTCTGTGTATTTAATTTTAGTTTATTTCTAATTTTTAGTGATTTTTGATTATTTTTGATTTACCCAAAAAATTTAAAATGCCAAGAGTTCGCGGTCGTTGGCAATTTCGTCATTTAAGCGGCTTCGAAAAAGTGGTCCAATGATGAGACTTAACGGCGTCGTGAAGGGTCTGGACGTCTTAGAATATTGCAAGGCCGTGATTTGCGCCATCTTAGACTTCTTGCTCTCACAAATAGACGGGACAGTGTACATCAAGTAAGAGATGATTTAGTTGTAGCTACAGGAAGAGTAGTTCGAAGAAGAACAGTTAATCAAACATTACTTGCAATAGGACTGAGAGTTTATCGTCCGCTTTAGTGTTACTTTTGACATCACAGCATAAGGCTCGACGCTTAGAATGGTGTAGAGCTCGGCAAAACTGAAACGGCCAATGGAATGTTGTCTGCTTCTGTGATGAATCTAGGTTTTTTTGGGTGACTCTGATGGGCTCATAAGGATAAGACGTGAGAGACGAAATATAGACCAAGCATTATGGTGAGGTGCTATATGTTTGGGAAGCAGATCACCGCTAGATTTTCTATTGATGAAGTACTGCAACCAGCTTTACATCTCTACCTACAAATGATTCCCAAATGCGATCTTTCAACAGGATAACGTAAGACCATTATTGCCCGTGAAACCATTGAGTTCATACAATAATCTGACATAGAGAGTTTGGAGTGGCCATCAAGATTAGCTGATTTGTCATATTGTCACTCATCGAACATGCGTGGGATATGGTAAGTCGAAACCTAAATCGATTGCCACGTCCTCCAGCAAGCTTACAAGACCTGTGGCATGCCATAAGGAGAATCTCAATGAGTATTCCTCAATATGATTTAGATTGTAGACCACTTAATTTGATCAATGCCTCAAATTTGTTTATGTTATCAAGTATTAAGAATATTATAATTTATACTTCCATAAATAAATATTTAATGTAATGCTTGTGTTACAGTTAACATTATTAACATTGGAAAGCATTTTTTCTACCAATTCTATGTAATTCTCTACATTATGATTCCCAATAACATTTTGTACTACTTCAATGAACAAACACCAAGCATCCAATTTAATTTTATTGATTGATGGTTCTTGATGCTTATGTCTTCTACTTCTTCTGGTGCACTCCATTACTGGAGGCTTGCGATCACTAAATCAAAATATTCTCTATTCTGCGCCGTTCTAAGTAATTGTTGATCGTTCATGGTATTTAATTGTAATGTCCAGGCTTTAACTGGAGGAAAGCACAGAAGGCATAAAGATAAATGGAGAAATAATTAATAACATAAGGTATGCTGATGACACTGTGATTCTAGCAAGTAGCATGGAGGAACTGAGTTGCCTAATGAGTAAGATACAAAAAACAAGTGCACAATACGGACTCAGACTAAATATCATAAAAACCAAATGGATGTTAGTAAGCAAAACCCAACAACCACCACAGCAACTGATATTAGACAATGAAAGAATTGAACACGTGGATTCGTACATCTACTTGGGAACAACAGTTAACTCAAATTGGGATCAAGCGAAGGAAATACGTATAAGAGTAGAAAAGGCAAGAGCATCGTTCACTAGCATGAAGCAAATTTTCACCTCTAAAAACCTCACCCTACCTCTCAAAATTCGACTTCTGAAATGTTATGTATTCCCGGTTTTGTTATATGGAATGGAGGCGTGGACAATGACCGCAACATTGATGAAAAAAGTAGAGGCCTTCGAAATGTGGGCTTACCGACGTATATTACGTATATCCTGGACTGAGCACGTGACCAACGAAGAGGTACTACGCCGGATAGGTAAAGAGAGAGAGGTAGAAATAAGTATAAAGAAAAGAAAGTTGGAATACTTGGGTCACGTTATGAGACATAATAAATATAGAGTACTACAACTGATTGTTCAAGGGAAAATAGACAGCAGAAGGGGTCCAGGGAGGAGAAGACATTCGTGGCTCCAAAACTTGCGGCAATGGTTCGGATTGTCATCTGCTGAACTATTCAGATCTGCCGTAAACAAAGTCAGAATAGCCATGTTGATTGCCAACGTTCGGAACGGACAAGGCACATGAAGAAGAAGAAGGCTTTAACTCCATACAAAAGGACTGACCAAACGTAGCATTAAATAACTCTAATTCGGAATGTCTAAACTTAGTTTTCGGTTATAGATAATTTGTTTCCATTTATTGTACATGTTCCTAGCCTGTTTTATTCGTGTTTTTATTTATATATTTGTAACTAAATCTGTCTATATCTAAGTATCTACATTTGTGAACTTGTTCTAATTGAGTGTTATTTATGCGACAATTTTCATCGGTTTTGCTAATCACCATTACTTTAGTTTTTTGAAAATTTATTGTCAGTCCCATTGCTTCACTTACATTACTAGTCTAGTATATTTTATAAGTCTTCCATTTTTTCTGCTATTATAACGGTATCGTCTTTGTACCTGATATTGTTAATATATTTACCGTTTATTTTTATACCAATTTCGGCGCCGTCTAGTGCTTGATTTAATATGCATTCAGACTACAAGTTAAAGAGTAATGGAGACATGACACAGCCTTGTCGGACACTCCTTTGTATACGGACGGTTTTTGTAGTGTGGTTGTAATATTTTAAGGTTGCTTCTTGGTTCCAATAAAGAGAAGATCTTTTGTGTCTAGCTTCATTTTTTGTAGTTCATACAACAATTTTCCATGCTGAACTTTATCAAAAGCCTTCTGGTAGTCGATGAAACAGAGATATACTTTTTTCTGGTAATTGAGGCATTTTTGAATGAGTGTTTGAGTCGCAAACAGCGCCTCCCTTGTCCCTTCTGTCTTATGTAAGAAATATCAAATATTCCGGCTCTCTTTTTTTGTGGTGCTTATTCCAGGAAATTTTCGTGCCAAGTATTCAAAATATTATCACTTGATCTAACTAAAACCTTTACAAATTGCTTCATATTCTCCAAATTATTATGCAATGATGACAATATAAACGTACAATGACATAGAATGACAGAGGATCCGAAATTAAGCCATCGTCTCCATCCAGAATGGACTTACATCATATTTCAAGACTCGGCTTGATCAAAACAAATTTTAATGTTCACATTATTTGACACACAATTCAGTTATACAGAAAGCGCATAAAAATTACACAGCCCATGTAGTGAAATTCGGTCGTGAAGGTTCGGCGTTATGATCGGAAATGAGGGTTTTACAGTCTTGGAAATTCCCAAGTACCTAAAACAAGGTAATTTGATTTTAATTTGACCTACAAATTTTTGGTTTTGACCTGTAAAAATATTTTTTTTTGTATATTAAAACTACACAAACGATTCCAAAAAACTAGAGCTGCTACGAAAAAAAGAAAGATTTTTTAAAATCAGCGTATCAAAAATTTGATTTTATTTGGTTGCGCTGTGATATCATTTTGTATTCTTACCTCAGGCGAGACATGCTTGTAAGTGCTTTGTACCATACATCGTACAAAAGTGCTATTAATTATTACTTACTTTACTTCATTCTTAAGTAGAATACTTAGCGGTACATTATATATGACAAAAATGTCCTTGTCTAACCTTCTCTGTAGTTTAAATGTTATCTGAACTTTATTTTTCTTTCCGAGATTATTTTCTGTTATTTCATGCTTGTAAAGTCATTGGCATATTATTCAATTATTAATAATTACAAATAGATATTTACATGGTGCTCGGTATAAAAAAGACTTAAATTATTGTGTATAAAACAGTATTACATGCAAAGAATTAAGAAACATAATTTGTGAGACAAATAATACTTTTCGAAAAACTGATTCCTTGTTTTAATGTTTATGATATGTATGACAGTGAACAAGTATACATTAAAAAGAAATTAGTATAGTTTTAAGGTAAAAATTCTGAAAAATCCATAGACATGCCCATTCTAGGTATTTACCCTGTCAAACGCGTTCTTTAAGTCTATAAGACATACATATGCCGTTTTATGGTCGATTAATCGAGAGATTTTTCTTTAATCTGGCTTATCATGAAAGATGCATCGGTGCAACCGGTCTGAAACCCCCTTTATTCTTGAAGGATAGTTTGCTCCTTTATTCTTTTTGTTTAATGTCTTCGATAACTATTAAGGTTGTTCCTATCTCCTTTCTTGAAGATCATGGGCATGGTTTATCTCCACCATCCAAAAGTTTTTCACACATAAGAGAAGGAAAACATAATTTTTGGGAAAAAATAATTTTGTTTTTCAAAGCATTGCCAGCGCGAAATAGGTATCTCAGAATTGAGAATTTTGTCTTATTTGGGGACTTAAAACGTTCACCGCGTAGTTTGTTTTTGATTTTTGGGAGCGCAAATAAGTCACACACATCATCTCTTTACGAGGTGGTGTAGTGCCGAGCAGGGGTATAGCTTTTTCCTTTATCCCAAGTATATACTCAAGTCCTAACCTAGCCTGCAGTATCACAAATAATTTTTTATTTATTATTGTGAAAGTTTTTCATTTTATTACTAAATAACAAAAACAAAATTTGTTTAATTTATTAACGATTTGTATTTTGAGAACGATTTTCGAAGTGAAAATCGAAACGTTAAATAAACTTATTTTAAAGTAAAATTGTCGCTTATTCATATGAATTATATACAACTAGTCTCATCGTAAAGTACGGTTAAAAATACATTAAAAATGTTAGATATCCTGTATATAAAAACTTTATAGTTTAAAAGTTATTACAAATTTTTAGTGGGGAAATCGAAGATTAATCCTTATAATTTTATACATGGTGCTTATTTCTCTAAACGCTACACATAAATAGAAAGTTTGAACCTATTTTGATAATTTACTATTGCAAAAAATGGAACAAACTTTCTTTTTCATTGAGTTAATAAATAATAAACAAATAGCTTTTCGCCCTTGCAGAACCAAAAGCACAAACCGGGCTAGTACGTGTTGTGTACATTCGCCAGCATCGACACACATATAATCTCAACACGTACTCGCCCGCTATGTGTTTGTGCATTTGCAAGGGCGAAAAGCTGTTTGTTTTATATTGATTTTTAACTCAATGAAAAAGAAAGTTTCTTCCATTATTTTTAATAGTAAATTGTCGAAATAGGTTCAAACTTTCTATTTATATGCAGCATTTAGAAGAAAGTCTCTTCCATTATTTTTAATAGTAAATTGTCGAAATAGGTTCAAACTTTCTATTTATATGCAGCATTTAGAGAAAAATGCACCATGTAAAAAGTTATGAGCACTAAAAGTTAGACTAAATCTTCGATTTCTCGACTTAAAAATTTTGATAACTTTTAAACTTTTAAAAGAAAGTAAATGTAAACAAACTAAAGATAAAAAGTGTGCGAGAATTTTACACGGAGGAAACTAACAAAAGACTGAGACAAATAGAGCGCCAAAAAGAAACATGGACAATGCAAGAAAGATGGAATACATACAGTGAAGTATTAAAGACAACAGCAACTGAAGTGTGTGGAATCAAAAAATATAATAAACAGTTAAAAAGGACAAGGTGGTGGAATAAAGAAGTGAAGACAGAAATAAAAAAGAAGAAAATAGCATGGAAAAAATACCTCGAAACGGGATTAGAAGAAGATAAAGAAAAATACTATAGACAGAGACGATTGGCAAAAAAGACAGTCACACAAACAAAAACAAAAACATGGAAAGAATTTGGAGAGGAACTTCAGGAAGAATATATAACAAATAATAGAAACTTTTGGACGACAATACGACACATAAGGCAGGGAAAACGAAAGGAAATAAACGCAGTAAGAGATACTTCAAACCAAATACAAATAAGCCCAGAACAAATAGCTAGGGTAAGGAAAGAATATTATGAGAAAAAATTTGATACCGAAGTGATAAAGGAAGACAATATAATCAATGAAGGCGAAGAAAACACAGAGCCAGAGCAAATAAGTAGAGAAGAAGTAATAGAAGGATTATCAAATATAAAAATAGGCAAGGCAGGTGGAGATGATGAAATTGAACCGGAAATGGTAAAATGCATGGGAGAAGAAGGAATAAACTGGCTATGGAAAATATATAAAGAGGCGTGGGAAAAACAAACAATCCCTAAAGACTGGCAGAACAATATCATCGTGCCAATATACAAAAAAGGAGAACATGTAAACTGCGACAACTATAGGGCAATATGTCTGTCATCGGTGTGCTTTAAAATATATACGAAAATAATAGAGAAGAGACTGAGACAAGAAGTAGAAATGGTATTGGGAGAAGAACAAATGGCATTTAGACCGGGAAGACAGACAAATGACAACATATATATCATTAGAAACCTAATAGAAAGAATCATAGATACGGGGAAAAAACTAGTATTAGCATTCATAGACCTAAGAGCAGCATTTGACACGATAGAAAGACATATTATAGGGAAATGCTTGAGGAAAATTAACGTACCTAATGCATTGATAAAAATTATAGAAAGTACTTACAAAGAGGTAAAAGGAAGGGTACAAATAACAGGGGAAAGATCGGAAGCATTTAATTGAAAGAGAGGTATTAAACAAGGAGATAGTCTCAGCCCTTTGCTACTCATAATAGTAATGAACGAATTGATAAGAAACACTAGAGTCAGAACTAATCAACTACAGACAATAATAGGTTACCGCAGATTACAACCGGTAACAATAGAGTCCTTAATGTATGCAGACGACATAGTACTAATAGCAGATTCCGAGAATAAAATGCAGAAACTAATGGATATATGGGTAGAACAAATAGAAGAACTTAAAATGGAGATAAACGAGGAAAAAAGTAAGATAATGATAATCAGCGGCAAAGGAGATAAGGAAGATAATCAAATAAAGATAAAATGTAAAAACTCAGAATTGGAAATAGTAACAACTTACGAATACCTGGGAAGTATAATAACTAATGATGGAAAAATAGACTGGGAAATAACAAATAGAGCAAAGAAATCAAACAAGTTATATTATGCGTTAGCCCCAATAATGGGAAAAAGAGAACTTGTACGAGAAACAAGAATAAAAATATATAACACAATAGTGATACCGACTGTGCTCTATGCAAGTGAAAACTGGACAATTCTGGAAAAACATAAGAGCAGGATAAACGCAATGGAGATGAGACATCTAAGAAGGATAGTTGGAAAGACAAAATGGGATAGATTAAGCAACGAGACTATTAGGAGAATGGCCAACCAGGAACCGATAATGAACAAAATAGCAAAGAGACAAATGAACTGGTATGGACATCTGATGAGGATGCAATCCAATAGAATAACAAGAAAAATTTATGAAGCAAAAAACATCGGAAAAAGAAAAAGAGGCAGACCAAGAAAAAAATGGATACAACAAGTAGTAGAGGCGGGAAAACTTAAACAAAAATCACTCGAGGAATTGAAAATAATGGCAGGAAACAGAAAAGAATGGAAGAGGTGGGTAAATGGAAATTAAAATTGCTAGCCCAAATCCGACACCCTGTTAGGGTAAAAGGAAGGGGAGAAAGAAAGAAAGAAAGAAAGATAACTTTTAAACTATAAACTTTCTATATAATATAACACAGTGTGGTCCAACCTTTTAGACGTTGCGGGCTGTATTAAATATGAAATTATGAAAGGTCAGAGAACTCGACTCGTTCAAAAAAAGTTTATTTTAAAAAATAATATACAAACGAAATATTATTTACAAGTATTTTATTATGGTTTACAATTTACATGTTATGTTTAAAATTTAACATAAAATAAAAAATAAATGGGATATTTGAGGCAAGGGTTTATCCTCTACTAACTTTTGCACATCTATATCTATGCTAGTCGTAGTGAGTCTAATACACGCTTCCAGAGAATCGTTTTCCATGCGATTACGTGTTTTAGATTTAATAGGCTTCAAAGCAGAAAATGTACTTTCACATATATACGTACTACCAATTGGTTCAAAATGTTGACTTCCATTGGATTGTTAAAAAGGTCAAGATCGGGTTTTAGTGCATCAAATACCGAAAACCTTTAATCGAATTTTATTCTCATTTTATTTCTAGAAGAACTTTTGCAAGCCTCGAGAAATCGACCATGGTTTCTTCTTGATTTATTTCGAAACACGCAGGATGTGTGAGGTCGTTTATTTTCATGCAATTCTCGAAAAGATCAAGTTTTTTGCGAAATGTCTCAATTTGACAAACCAACCGTGAGACTGTCTTATTTTTCCCTTGGAGTTGTAGGTTTAACGTGTTCAAGTGAGAGGTAATGTCTGTTAGAAATGCCTGTTCATGAAGAAATGTTTTGATCTTAAGCTTTTTTATAAATACGTCCGTGTTAATAACAATTTCCGTTTCAAAAAACGATAAAATCTCTTTTCTTAAAGAAAAAAAATTTTCTAAGGCATTTACCTGCACTCAACCAGCATATCTCTGAATGTAGGGGGACGTCCTTATATTCAGTATTTAATTCCTCCAAGAAAGAGATGAATTTTCGGTGTCGCTGAGCTGTTTCCTCCTATTAAGCTGTTTACTATCTGACCTACAGTTTTCATAGCATCGTTGATTTTCAGTTAACAGTTAACACCATTTTCCTTATGCACTCTGCCGAGGAATTTGCGACACAATCTCATTTAGCATATCTTTCCATTGAACCCTATGTTGATTTTCCCATGCGTGTTTACATATTTGAGATCTTCAAAATTCTCCATTGTTAATATAAGATTGATGTTCACCTATTCTAACATTTAATGGTCTTAATGTTTCACCTAAATAAAAATTATCGCATTCGCAAAGTATTTAATAAATACAATTCTTTGTTCTTTCTTGTTCATTGTTAGGTTTAATTTTAGATAAAACAGATCTTAATGTGTTTATTGTTTTGAATATTGTTGAAATGTTGAATTTATTTCCTACCATTTTAAGTTGTTCCGATAATCCTTGTATGTATGGTATTGTTATTTTCCTCGTATTATTCCTTGTGAATATTATAGGATCCCGTTCTAAGTTGTTCTGTTCCATTCGGTCTATTTTTAAAAATTCCTTATTTAATAAAAGACAAGGGATAATCATTTTTTAATAAACCAGATGTTTCTCCTTTAAGAATGAATTTTCGAACGAAAATAGTTTCAGAACAAAGAATATAAAAAACATATTACGATAATAAATAATTGATCATTCGGAGGTAAGTGATAACCGGTTAATCATCTGTTTAATTTATATAAGTATTAAAAATATAGGTATTACCAGTTTATCTAACACATAAAAATATTTATCGAATAAAGTTCCAATAATTTATCTGTTATCGCTTAGTGATAATGATACACCTAAATTTGAATACTGAATTTAGACTTTTTCTGTTACTCAAACATTGTTCTCATCTCATAACCCAAAATGCTGAATTCCGTACAGTTGAACTTTGTTTTTTGGTCTGGTATATGATATAATCGGAAATCTGTTTACATTCATCTGTCTAGGTCATTAGTAATCAGTTAGTTTATTTAAAATTTTCAGGGTCAATAAAAATATATAATATGAAGTATAGTACCCGATTCACTATAAAACTGGTTTATTGTAATAAAAATGATTCAAATAAATGCCCATTAGTTTTATTTTTTTAAAATGGTTTCGTGAAAAAAGTTGCAAGCGGTTATTTTCCATTGGGCATTAGTTTTTGCGTGGTAAAAAATGTATCACTCTTTTTTAACGTATTTTTACATTATATGAAAAGTAAGTGTTAAATTGAATGAAAATTGGAAAACCTGAAGTGTTCCGTCAATAAGAAATTAAGTAAGGATGAAGATCAATATTTCTCAATCAAATGCGTTATAATTAATGAAACAGACAATATTACTGATTACTACTGCTTTGTAAAAATAAAAAAAGACTATTAACCAGATCGTTAATGGTAATGAAAAATAAAGGCAAGAATTTTATTAAAAATGAGCATGAGGAACTGAAATTGATTCGGTTTATTTTTTTTTTGTAAAAATCTTGTGTGGAGCTGTTTCATGAAGGTCTAAGGTGCAGACTCTATAGCGGAGAAACTGAAATAGTCAATCATTTTTTTGGAGACTACCGAGTGATTCAATAAAATGATAACTATCCACTAAACCCGTAGTGGAGCCAGCAGCGCACCCAGAATTGACCTCTGGGGGGGGGGGGTTTGGTTGGTCACCGAATTTTTTTTTTATGATGTTACCTCCATTTTGAGTCCTTAAAATGTGTGAGTACCAGTGTCGGAATAGGGTCCTGGGGGGGGGGGGGTTTAACCCCCAAAACCCCCCCCCTGGGTGCGCCACTGAGTGGAGCTGATACAAGGGTTCAGTCCTATTATGAGATGGGAATTGTACATAGGCATATTGTACAATAGAAGATGGGCAATTGGCTGAAGTACGACCAATTTATAACAGGCGGCTTCAAAAAAAAAAAGATCACGTGTAGAAATGAGGAAGCGGGAGAAAATATTTTACATAGAAAAGCTGAATAGAGTAGAAGTAACAAAAAAGGTGGTACAGTAGGCGGTACTGTAGACTAGCGCGAAGCTTCATACTATGTTTTCTGTATTTTTTAAATTTAAATAAAATGTTTAAAATTGAATAAAGTAATTTTAGTATTTATTTATTATTTTTATAGATTTTAACAAAATTGATAAAGTTTACATGTTGTATAACGGTAACCCCTTGTCACGTAAATGGACTCTTCCATTTGTTTACTGTGACTACTATGTCGTAAAAAGCCATATTTAATATGTGCTGATTTAGAAATCTCTTGCAAAGTATAAATATGAAAGTTCAACTTTAAATGTTTTACTAATAACTCTTTTTGTCACACTTTAATACAATTTTTGAACTGATAATTGTAAAAATCCGACATTATATTTATATGAAATAATTTTAAAATGAGAAGTAAATAAAATAAGAAATAAAGCTCGATTTCATAATGACAACCTAAACTAAACTTTTAACTAATTTTCACTTTGGGTTAAAGTACACTAGATATAAAGCACGCGATATTTCGCGTCACACTAAATATTATTTTGGGCCCTTTCAAAAACATCATACCGAGCGATAAAAAGTATCTTGTAAGACAGGGGTCACCAATTATATTTCCTGCGGGTCAATTTCAAAAATCTACTACACTTCCGCGGTCCGGATACTCAGCACTAAACCACGCAGTGGCGTAACCGGTCGGGGGGGGGGGGGGTTACTCAGAAACCTCCAGTAGTTGTAACCCCAATTACGTAGTTGAAACCAGGCAACTAGGCCACCTTGTTTAGGGAGGTGGCCCTATCTTTCTGATACTCGATCATTTCCATCTGAAGGACAGCTTTTGTTACTCTTAAAAACGTCTGCTGCTTCGCTAGTCCATACACCATTAGGCTTGAGTGAAAAACTGTTGAATAACATTTTCAATTTGGTGGAAATCAGGAAATCGTTTTTTAAATTCCAAATCAAGTTCATTCATAAAACGTGAGAACTGGGTAACATCAATATCTTTATTACTATCACAAACGGATTTAAGGAGAGGAATATGTAAAATTTCTGCCTTGATATCCTCAGAAAAAAGTTTAATCTTTTTAGAAAAACTTCTAATATCCGACAGAAGTTCACAGACAAGTTTTCCCTTGCTTTTAAATTCAACAAGTTCTGGTGTCTGAAGATATCCGCCAAAAATGCGATAGTGGCAACGTTTTCTGTGTCCAAGAGTAAGCCCAAATGGTCATTTACAGCTTCATTATCAATAGTGGACAGAAATTCTTTTATGTTGTCAAGTATTGCAAAGAATCTTCTAACCACTAAACCTTTGCTGAGCCATCTTAGGTCGTTGAAGAAGCAAATCGTCAAACTGAGCATTAGTGTCTTCTAGGAATGATTTGAATTGACGATGCCTCAAAGATGATTTTGCACGTATAAAGTTCGCTATCTTCATGCCGGTTTGCATTTTACTGTGAAGATTTGGATTTAAACTGCAACACAACACACTTTTATGAATTTTTCGTCAAATATTTTATGTTTTGTTTCTTAATTCCGTTTAACATTCGAACTTTTAATTATTGCCACAGTCTGATGGCAAATCAAACAAGCAGGTACTGTTGAGTGAAACAATATAAATCTGTCCATTCAGGTTGAAACTACCTATTTTCTGATTCAATTTTTCTTTTCTTCTTATTCATATTAATATTAATGTCTAATTAAAATATAATAAATAATTAAAATATAAACTCCGCTAGAACTATGTAGAAAACACTTTAAAGTATTAACCAGAAACACGATAAAAAGAATAAAAACGTAAACAACACTCAGAATGACGACTGATCGAAGACTGCGATGCGACGAGCAAAACTGAGACTGAGACTAGGAATGGGCGATATTCATCGATGATTGATAAACATCGTACTCCTTCGCTCGATGGTCCATGCTTTGCCATCATTAATTAGGTATTCGATAACATCGATGCTAAATCGATGTTAAATAAGTAGGTACTTCCTGAAATTTTGGAAAACCGTTTAGTCGAAACATATTGTCATATTGTTTAGATTACGAGTATTTCTATATAGTACTAGTACTGTGCATTTTAAAAATGTAAAAATGTAAATCTAAATATATAAATGTAAAGACATTTATATATTTAGATTTGATTATAATTTTACACTATAATTTTATTACTATATATTGAATTTAACGGCGGTCCGCAAAAAACAACTTACGGCCCGGATGCGGACCGCGGTCCGCCATTTGGTGACCCCTGTTGTAAGATATAAATCAGATAGACACAATCTTACAGACTCAAGAATGCGAAGCAAGAGTACAAGAGTATGGATTCATACAAAAGGGTTGATAAGGAACAGCTCTCTTTGTTTTTTGATTAGACAAAAAGCAAAGAGAGAATGGTGTGGTGAATAGTTTTAAAGCGGCCGAAAAAAAGCCAAGAAAACTGTATTTAATTTTTAAATGACCTTCTTTGCGACATTGCAAGTAAATCATGACAAGGGGATGAAAATACGTTATTTCGCGCACCTCACGGGACCTCTATATTTATAACTGTTGTCTGGTGATTGTTTTCAGTAGTGGTGTGGGTACTTCTTCTTCTTCTTCAGTGCCTTATACGATCCGGATGTTGGCGATCATGTTGACTGTTCTGCGAAACATCTCCGCGGAGGTCATCCCAAACCATTGTCGGGGGTTTTTCAACCTCGAGATACGACGGCGTCCCGGTCCTCTCCTGCCAAATACTTTACCCTGCATAACGAGTTAAAGAATTCGATATTTTTCTTCGTTCCGCATCACGTGGTCGAGGTACTCAAGCTTACATTGTTCCACTAAATTAAGCACTTCTTTTTCTTTTATCATGCGCTGTAGGACCTCAAAGTTGGTCTACACAAGATATTTTTAGTATCCTCCTATAGATCCACATCTTGAAGGCTTCAATCCGATTTTCAGTGGCTTCCGTCCAGGCTTAAACTCCATGTTGTAACACTGGAAGAATGTAGCACCTCACTCTCCGCATCTTGGTTTCCAAACTGAGATCACTGCAGCACAGCAAGGATCTCAACTTGATAAATGTAGACCGTGCCATTTCAATTCTGGATCTAATCTCTTGGGCGCAGTCCCATTGTGAGTTGGTAGTTCCGAGGTAACTGAATCTGTCGACTCTCTGGATCTCTTCGCTACCTGCCATTAGTGCCCCGGGATCTAAATTTGTACGGCTGACAACCATGAATTTAGTTTTTCTAATATTAAGGTCTAGTCCGTATGTTACGCTTACAGTTCTCACTCGGTCTAGTAAGGCTTGTAGATCATTTAGGCTAGTTGCTAGTAACACAGTGTCATCGGCGTTGCGGATAATATTGATGTATTCACCGTTCACTCGGATTCCCTTCTCTAGGTTTGTGAGGGCTTCAGTAAAAATTTCCTCAGAGTATATATTGAAAAGAGTCGGCGAGGGCACACATCCTTGCCTTACTCTTCGCATGATCTTCACTATGGAATGGGTACAAGAGGAGGAAAATGCAAGCACGTGTGATATAGGATATTGCTAAAAAATGTTCAACAAAAGAAGCAAAAACGCTTGTATTGAACAAAATATTTATTAAATATAGTTATAAAGTATACAAATTACAAGTTAATTTTTATTTACATAATTACAAGTACAAATGCTCCTGCGAGCTAATATCTTACCCAAACAATTTAAAAATGAACTTTTCTCGCTAAAGTTCTTTAACATATCGAATTTTCTGAATTTCAGTTTGCGACCGATTTTTAAAGCAAGTAACGTCTTTATTGTATTTAGCAGTCTCGACTTAGTTTTTTATAATTTCATTTGGAAATAATAAAAGTTTCTCTGGTTGTAATACTTCAAATGTAGTCATTCTATTCAATTATTCAAGTCAAAGAGAATTTGAAATCTGTCTTTGGTTTGAGAAATCAATATATGTAAATAGCAATTATATATTTTGACCCTGAAGTACTAGTAGAGGGTCTAAAATCCTCTAATCTTGTGATAACTCATAAAAAAATGTTTGCCGGCATTGTGGCGAACAACACAAAAGACAAACGGCGACAGTCACAACATTCACTTGCTCTTAGCACTACTACGTGACAATGACAACGTGACTCGTTGGGTGACGTGACTACGATTGGCTGGCTAATGTCAGTAAGACGGCCATATTGCCAACTCTACACATGGATGCCCAAGCTAAGCGGGGGCGGTGTTGCCAACTCTACGGTGGCAATCAAACGTAGGAAACGACTTTTAAAAATTATATTTAAAATTTATGTGATTGAAATATTAAAATATTTTTGGCGGTCCAATTTTCGACCCTCGAGTTGGACCGCGATCCGCCTCCGGTGGGTTGCCGACAGTTTGCTTAGACAATATAGTAGACTTGTTTAATATAATATACAAAACAGGAAATATAGCGAAACAACAGTTACTCTCCACCTTTTGCGCCATCCCTACAAATACAAAAGCTTAATACTACAGTGAATACATAATATCATTCATAAGTTATGAGACGAAGGATATTTTTATGAATTCATATAGGGTGTCTATTCCAGATAGAAATGTATGGAGAAACAAGGAGTACCATAACCAATAAGGTAAGATCTGGTATACAGATAGATCCAAAACTGCAGCAGGTACGAGGGCAGAAATATACTCCAATAAACCAAGAATTAGCGAAAGCTTTGCCTTGAGGAGGAACCGCACCATTTTTCAAGCGAAGATTTATGCGATACTGCAATGTGCAAAAGGAAATAATGAGAGAGCTCTTGGAAAAGGGCAGCTCCATATATTGACTGATAGTCAAGCGGCACTGCAGGCACTGGCGTATCAGGAAGTAACGTCTTGGTTGATGTGGGACTGCATCAAAGAACTGAATGAACTGGGAGACCAAAACAAGGTTGAGCTTGTCTGGGTAGCAGGGCATCGAAGTTTGGTCAGTTTGCGTTCAGAAACGGACTAGGAACCAGAGTAGCGTTATTTGCTTTTATTATGATAGCTCAAAGATGCATGGATATGAATGTGGATATTCATGTTTGTTACATTGATTTTGAACAAGCGTTTGACAAATTAAGACATGAAGAATTAGTACAAATTCTAAAGACAAAAACATAGACAAAAGGGACTTAAGAATAATAACAAGCCTTTACTGGAATCAAAGATCACAAATTGTAATAGATAACGAACTCAGTTCATAAATTAAAATCCGGAGAGGAGTTAGGCATGGATGTATTACGTCTCCATTACTATTCAATTAGATACTGAATCCATTTTTGAAGAAGCATTACTATCTGAAAGTGAATATGAAAGTGATAATAATTAAAGAAAGAACTTTTAACAACAAGATATGCAAATGACACCGTGATTATGGCAAGCTCGAGTTGAATAATCGAACTACTAAAAAACGAAATAAGTCGTTTCTGTGAAAAATATGGACTAAAAATGAATATAAATAAGACTAAATATATGATAATAGCAAAGAAAAGTAATATACAAAGTGTGTACTTTGCAAATTTTAGTTTTTAGTTTGCACAATTTCTTATCCGTTCTGTTTAAAATGTTTTTCTATGTTTATTCGCTTGACTTGACATTGATTTAATTATCTAAAAATGTATATTAACAATCGAATAATAGCGAGATCTTTAAATAATTCAGGCAACTAACTGCAGCACTCACAATCGTCCATATTTAATGAGTATGTCTAATAGACTTTTTGAATTATTTTAGCGTTACTCTGAATTTTCTTTCTTGTGTCAAAAAACAACAACTTATGGTAATCGCTCTGACAAGGTTAGGGAATAATGAACTTTGCATGGGAATTTGTGAAACGTGTAACACATGATCGTGCGTTATTATAATACAAAAGAATATACTGATTCAGATATCCCCCACTTTGATTTTGATAGCAAGTTTAACATTATAGATAGTTGAATAAATCAATAAATGATTGGATCAAACAATTAACTAAGATTTGTGGGTTTTGGTCCATACAGATATTGCAGTTTTTGCTATATTCTGTCCCTCCTTGACTTTTGACAGTACACGAACATACGACAATGCAATCATTATGGGAGTTTTTAGCGCGGTAATGCCGATTTTCTTCAAAAGAATTTTCAATCGAACATCACCGGGGTCCTAAAAATGTAGCGCCCTAAAAATGTTAAATTAAAACTAACCCGTTATTGTCAATAGCACTGTAGTAAAACAATATTTTTCATTGTTTTTTTGTGAGCGATAATCATTTTCGAAAAGTAATCAGCAATTTTAGTCGGTCAGTGGTTCGATCCCCAGCTCGGTGTACAGAAAACAAAAAGGCTAACGCAGCAGTTTTAAATTCTAAATGAATCTGCGCCTTAGACTAGAATATGCTGGTGTCTGATCGGCCTATGGTGGAGCAGTACGGCAAGAGATAAGGGCTTGCGGCTCAGTGATACTCCTCCATAGATCCCTATCGGAAGGGCGAGGCGCCTAAATACCGGTATATATATATATATATATATATATATATATATATATATATATATATATTGTTGTACTTTTGAATGTCCATAAGCAATAAAAAACCGATATACAAATTTTATTACTTAAATAAAAATTAAAATTATTGATATTTCATAAAGACACGGGCATATGAATTTTCAAACATCCTGTATAAGACAAAATATGTATTTTAAGTTGTTCGAAGAATTGTTCATTAGGCCTCAGAGACAAGACTTTCAAATATTATCGATAAGAAATTTAAATAAGTCGGTGATTGTGGAATGGTTTTACCCGGAATAAAAGTGTATATAGAAAGTGTTGAACAATAGACCGGGATTTGCGGTGGTTTTCTCCCCGAAAGATTATATCGGTAAAAGTTTATTAACAAAAGACATTGAATTGAGAAACAGGTATCGTTTGTAGCTATTAGTAAGAAATATTTGTAAAGCAAATAAAAAAAAAAAAAAAAAAAAAAAAAAAAAAAAAAAAAAAAAAAAAAAAAAGTGGTTAGTCAGTTTTCGTCGTCCAAGAAGGAAGGAGCTTTGTGATTTGTGTTTGTTTGAAGTCCCGAAGACGTAATTTACCGGGTGTGTTTATTTGCGGTGTAAAAGCTGACCAGTGTGAGGAACGGGGTACAGAGAGATAGAAAACCAAAGGGCATAAGAATATTAATAGCAGACGAAGCCGGAAACATTTGGAGATACAAGGACA
The DNA here is from genome assembly GCF_040954645.1 of Diabrotica undecimpunctata. Lineage (NCBI taxonomy): Eukaryota > Metazoa > Arthropoda > Insecta > Coleoptera > Chrysomelidae > Diabrotica > Diabrotica undecimpunctata. The sequence continues at coordinate 43,157,664 of NC_092807.1, read as the reverse complement.
GATAGGAGAAAGGTGTACGTCATCTGGACCACAATAGGAGCAGAAGCAGAGAAAGGATTTTTTTGTTGTGGCGTGGCCATAGAATTGCAACGGCAGAGAAGGAAAGGTCAGTCAATTTTCATTAGAGCCGGAGTGTGATTTTCATTTATTAATTAAATAAATTGAATAAATAATAGAGACAGTTAATTTTGCGATCACTTAAAAAAAAAAGGAATTATAAAAAGAGATTAGTTATAACACATATTAAAAATCAATGTAAAATAACATTTGGGTCCATGATAGAAAACAACTTCTCATATATTTAAAGTTAGTATATTGCAAATATTACAGGATTGATTGTTATATAAAATTTCATTAAAATAAAGGACATCTCACATATAGTTCAGTTGAAATTCTATGTATTTTATTCAGGTCATATTACCTATCCCGATTAGGACGCCAATTGGAAAATATTTTGAATCCACGATCAAAGGTAAATCGTACAATTTAAATAGCCTGAGATTGTAATTAATTAATGCTGATTTATTGTGATTAATTGGAGATTAGTTCATTTAATAAATATAGACAGGATTTTTCCTAAGTAAGCAATTTAAATAGCATAACAAAATGGCCCCCAACGTGTAAAGCTTTGAAAAATATTTCTAGTTGGCAAATTTGAAAGGATAGGAGTAGACGAGCAGATATTTGAAAGTTTATATGCCGGGGATAAAGTGAAATATTATGTAAAAATTGAGGACATAAAGATTTATATATTTTTTTTAAGATACAATTTACCATAATTGATTTATTCGTGATATTGACAATTTATAGGTTACCATAATTGATTTATTTGTGTGATATTTAAATTTGATAATTTTACCATACTTGAATTATTTGATTGATTTTGACATTTGATATTTTACCATTTGATTTATTTGTGGGATATTGAAATTTGATACTCGTACTCAAGAGTTATTACATTTGAACAGGAAAAGTCCCGTTTGTTTCAACAGACCAGTAGAATTTTATATTTGGCGGGGATATTATTGCACAAATTTCAAAGTTTCATATTTGGCGGGGATAAATAATCTAACGAACATGTCGACCACAAGGAGTCAAAGCAAAACGCAAGAAAGGAAAGAGGATACGATAGAAGAGGAAACAATTATTGATGAAGGATCGGATAATGAAGGAAATGCTACAATAATGGAGGAAAGAAAAGAAACAGGGATGTTAGAAAAATTATTAGCTATGATGCAAATACAGACACAACAAATACAAGAATCGTCACAAAAAATGGATAAAAATCAACTGGAAACAAAACACATAATGGATGAATCACAACAAAGAACGGAACAAAAATTGGACAATTTAGAAGAAAACCAAAGAAAAATGGAACAAAAAATGGAAACGCGTATGGACAAATATGAAAAAGAAATAAAAGTCTGTTTAGAAAGAAGTAGGGAAGAAACAGAGAGGAAAATAGAATTGCAGAGAGAAGAAATCGAAACTAAAATGAAGGATATTCAGAGTATGCAAAAAAGGGAATTAGAACAGATAGAAATAAAATTTGAAAATGCGCTACAAGAAGACCGGAAAGAAACGGAAAGGAGATTTAAACAAATTGCAGAGATGGAGATAAGAGGAGTAGAAAGAAAGGAAGTCATCGTACATAGCACAGAAGACGTAAAAGTACGATTTGGAGGGGATATAAGGAAAATACACCCAGTGCCTTTTATAAATAACCTAAAGGAAAAAGTCAAAAACATAGGATCGTTTGCAACAGCAAAGGAAACCATCAGAAACCATCTCAAAGAAGAGGCAAATCTTTGGTTTGTCAGCAAGGAAGAAGAATTGGACAATTGGCAAGATTTTGAGAGAAGATTCTTAAATTATTTCTGGGGAAAAATCCAGCAACTACAAGTAAATAAAGAGTTACAAAATGGAAAATACCATGAGAGGATGGGCGTATCAGAAAAGATGTACGCATTACAACTCTATAATAATGCAAAACATTTGCAATATAATTATTCATCAGAACAATTGGTAGAGTTGATATCGCGACATTTTGAAGATACCTTGGAAGACCACATAAATCTCCAAAATTACAAGGACATTGACAGCTTATGTCAATTTTTGCAAATGAGAGAATCACGTAGGCATGAAAGAAGAGAAAGAAGACCGCAAGAAAATTATAGACAAAGAGAAAACCAAGAATATAGAGATAGAGGTCAAAATTTTAGAAGAGATTATACAAGACGAGAATTCATACCTAGACGGGGATATGAAAATAGACCGAACGGAAGAGAGAATTATGAACCCAGAACCCAGAGATGGAATGAAAACAGAGATCGGGAAAATCAGAGTAGAAATAACCGCCCATACCAAGGAAACAGATACAATAACCCACGGAATGAACAGGAATCTCGCGGTAATCGATACGGGAATGATAGACCAAAAGAGAACAGAAGAGAAATAAATAATATGCAAAGAGAAGAAAATGAATATGAGAGAGAAGATGACGGGAGAGAAAACACAGAAGAACAACAGGCGTGTTTTCAAGAAGGCGCTCACTAAAAACGAAGAAACAAACAGGAATTTTTTGTCACCCCAAGGAATTTATTAAACTGGCAGGAAACAATGAAAAGAGAAATGGAGTTAATTTAAAATTTGTGGATGGATTTATAAATGAGAAACCAATTAAAATTATGATAGACACAGGCTCTGAAATAACACTGGTCAACAGAAAATTAATCGAAGAAGTAAATTTAACAAGTTTAATTTATAAAATACCTAGGGTGAATTTAGTGGGCGCAAATAAACGGACATTGGCAACAATAAATGAAGGTATACGAGTAATGGTACGATTGAAAAAAAATATGTATGCACTTCAATGTGTAATAATGCCGAATATGTCACATGACATGATTGTAGGCGTTGACGAATTAACGGAAAAACATGTAGTGATCGACTTCAAAACCAATACGATGAAAATAACCAAGGAAAAAGAAGAAGAACAGGATAAGGAACAAGAGAAACAAATTACGGACGAATCAGAGAAAGAACAAACGGTGGAAATGAACCTGGCGACGAAGAAAGGAAAAGGAAGAAAGAGGGGAAAAGGTCTGAAAAAGATCAAAGAAAAAAAAACCTGGGATTCCTCAAAAGATGAGACGAGCTCAGGAGAAGAAGATGGAAAAATTTTGACAAGAAATGAAAGCAAAACTTGGGATTCCTCAAAAGAAGAGACGAGCCCAACAAAAAAAAAAACAAAGGAAAATGAAGAGGACACAATGGAAACAGTGGTGTTTGAAGAAGACACGGAGTACACGGTGAATATGTGCGAAAAATTTGATGGGAGAGACAAAAAATTGATATGTGGAGAAGGCAAAGAAAATGATTTGCGTATAATTTTAAGAGACTATGAAACGCTGATAAATGAGGAAAACCGAGTGGCCACAAAATACGAGCACTCATTTGAGGTGAAAAACTTGGGAAATTTTCGATCGAAGACTTATCCAATTCCTTATAAGTATCGGCAAGAAGTAAAGCAAGAAATCAAAAAAATGTTGGAAGATCAAATCATTGAGAGATGTGACTCACCCTATATTAACCCAATTGTGATAGTGAAGAAGAGCAGTGGAGAGTTAAGACTCTGTTTAGATGCCCGAAATATCAACCAACACACAGTATCACAATATGAATCACCGTTAAATATCGAGGCCATTTTTGGAAGAATCACGGGATCACATATCTTCTCAAAAATTGATCTAAAGCATAGTTTTTGGTTAATACCTTTGGCTGAAAAGTGTAGAAACTACACTGCCTTTTCAATTGATGGTATAGTATACCGATTTAAGGTAGTTCCGTTTGGATTACAAAGCGCCTGTGCAGCACTTGTACGAGCTTTGCATACCATTTTGAATCACCATGAAGAGTTCATCGTCCATTACATCGACGATTTATTAATTTTTTCACAAGATATGCAGAGTCATGTGGAACATATCAAAATAATTTTGAAAGAATTGGACACAGCGGGATTAAAACTAAACATTGAAAAATGTCAATTTTTTCAAAAGGAAGTGATTTATTTGGGTTTCAAACTTGACACCGAAACGGTAAGTCTAGCCGAGGACAGAGTAAAGCTCATCGACGAATACCCAAGACCAACAAATCTAAAAACATTGCGAGGGTTTCTCGGTACGATAAATTATTTCAAGAAATTAATTCCCGATTTAAGCCAAAAAGAAATTCCTTTAATAAAATTGTTAAAGAAAGGGACAAAATGGAATTGGAAACAAGAACAGGAGGAAGCTTTCAAAATATTGAAACAAGAATTTGCTAAAGGAACAAAAATATATCACCCTATTTACAATTTGCCGTTTATACTCCGTACGGATGCGTCGATACAGAAATTTGCAGGAGTGTTGTCGCAAATACAAAACGGCCAAGAGGTTCCGATATGTTTTATATCTCGAGTGACTAAAACACATGAGAGAAAATACAGTGTCACCGAGTTGGAATTCGCCAGTGTACTATTTTGCGTAAACAAATTAAGGTTTTACTTATTGGGAGCTAAATTCACCATCGAAACGGATCATGCAGCATTGATACACATCATGAAGAATCGATTGGTGAATAACAGAATACACAGAGGCATTCTGCTCTTACAAGAGTATGATTTCCAATTTCGATACATCAAAGGGAAAAACAACATAATAGCTGACGCTTTAACACGGGACGAAGATACAGGAAAAAAGGAGACAATTACATTACATGTGGGATTGAATATACTGACACAAGACGAAGGGATATTTTCGTTAAATGAGATAAGGACCGACCAGGAAGGCCTAGAAGAAAAAGAAAAGAGAAGAGCAGAGCTAGAAAACGAGATATTTTTTAAGAGAATAGACGGAAAGGAATTATATTTAGTGACACCGACATTGGCAGAAAGAATCATCAAGAAACTACACGAGGAAAATGGACATATTGGCAGTAGAAAGGTATGGCTTGTATTTAGGGAAAACTACATCAGTCGACAAGATTACCGCATTGCAAAAGAGATCACACAGAAATGCGAAGTATGCCAGAAATACAAGAGCAGGAATTTTAAAAACGAAAATATTGCAAAGAGCATTGTATCCCGGAACAACCTGGACATTATAGCCATCGACATGTTAAGCGATCTAATTGTGACCACGCAAAGGAACAAGCATATTCTGGTGATGGTGGATGTGTTCTCAAAATACGTAAAATTATATAGTTGCCGCACCACAAAAGGGGAAGAAATATTGAGAAAAATAGACAATTTCATCGCTACGGTAGGAACCCCAAGAAAAATTTTACTAGACAATGCAACGTACTTCCGAAATGATCGTTTCAAGGGACAGCTTAGAGAACGGGGAATCGAGACGAACTTTGTAAGCATCAGGCATCCCCAAAGTAATCCTTCTGAGCGATTTATACAAGAGGTAACGAAATTTCTTCGCATTGCAACGGATGGTCAACATCGGCGATGGGACAGAAAATTGGGAAAAATAGAGATGTACCTAAATTCCATGCCAAGTACAGTAACGAAAGAAACACCAGAATACATCATGAAAGGCGTCATGCCGATAAGACCGTGGGAAGATCCAGAACAAAGAGAGTATCGACAGGTTATAGAAACCGTTCAGAGGAGATTAAGAAGAAGCAATGAGAAATACATCCAGAGACAGGGTCATAATAGGAAACGAAGACCAGTAACTTTCCAAAAGGGTGACAAAGTAATGGTAAGAGCATTAAGAGTGTCAAATCTTCAGACCGGTATTTGCGCAAAATTGATGCCTGTTTTCGAAGGGCCATACATAGTAAACAACGAAGATGGAGTAAACAGCTATGAGTTGAAACATATGGATTCTGAAAAGATCAGAGGTATTTATAATATCCATGATGTATATAAATATCACGAATGAAGATTTAAATTTGTATAAAGTAGATAGTAGGATAGGATAATACGTAGCATAAGTACAGATAGCATACAGGAAGTGCGTTTATTTTGCCTCGAGAAAATTTAGTTGCATAAATTGATAAATTTTATCGATTACAAAGGCGGGGATTTGTTGTACTTTTGAATGTCCATAAGCAATAAAAAACCGATATACAAATTTTATTACTTAAATAAAAATTAAAATTATTGATATTTCATAAAGACACGGGCATATGAATTTTCAAACATCCTGTATAAGACAAAATATGTATTTTAAGTTGTTCGAAGAATTGTTCATTAGGCCTCAGAGACAAGACTTTCAAATATTATCGATAAGAAATTTAAATAAGTCGGTGATTGTGGAATGGTTTTACCCGGAATAAAAGTGTATATAGAAAGTGTTGAACAATAGACCGGGATTTGCGGTGGTTTTCTCCCCGAAAGATTATATCGGTAAAAGTTTATTAACAAAAGACATTGAATTGAGAAACAGGTATCGTTTGTAGCTATTAGTAAGAAATATTTGTAAAGCAAATAAAAA